>NC_077231.1:97630485-97697522 GCF_027887165.1 Monodelphis domestica
CCTCAAGGACCTTACAGTCTTCTGAATGGAAATAATACACAAATTAGAGCTAAGGAGAGGGACTATGCTATGATCTTTCATTGGTCTAGGGAAGTCCTGAGTGAGCAAAGACCTTCTATAAATGCAAATTGGAAACATTTAATAAATACAAAATAGATTATATAAAATAAAATATTTGGAGGGTGAGGAGAGAATACTAATATTTAGAAAAAAGCCCTTAAGAGAAGAACTGAGCTGAGTCTAAAGTGCAGTAGGTATTTTAAGAGATGGAGATGAGAAGAAAGAACATTCTAGACATAGACCATGGCTCAGGCAAAAGCATTGGGATGGGAAATGAAATTTTGAGGATAGGGAACAAAAGGTAGGCCAGTTTTGAATGAAACATAGAGTGTGCGAGAGTAGAATTGACATGGGCACTGTACCTCCAGAAGCTCAGGCAAACTATTATCAGGGACATTCCTTTGCTCCTTTATATCTTCATGACTCCTAGCCTAAAAACACCCAATGACCCCTCTAGAACCCTGACATGATTGTCCTCCTTTGATCATCCTTTAGATTTAAGATGGACAGAGAGATGCACCTCCAGGCTACACCTCGATCCTATCAGGATACATCTCAGACATCTGCCTGTTCCCTAAAACTAAGGAATCTTTATAAGGGTCATTCCCTATGTCTCCAGGCAGACCCCAGTCAGATGACCAACCCACCCCACCAAATGCCTGAGTGACGACCACTCTAGAATCACATCCACACTATGATGCAGCATTTGTTGCAAGAGTATAAAATCCCCAGAATTGATGGGTTCTGGGAGCAGCCTTCCATCTTGCTGTTCCACCTTGCTATCCTCCTGGCCATTCTCAACATTAATTTCCTAAATTAATACATTTCTCTTTTTGTTTTTAAGCTAAGTTTTGGAGTCTTGCATTCTTGCAAAAGGTATCCTTCCCGAACGCCAGGGGTACATATCTGAACCCCATACATTTTTGGCACCCAACGTTTTTGGCTCTCCTGAAAGCTACTCCTCTACCCTAGATCATCCACGAGGACACAGCTTCTCAGGTAGAAAGGAGCCTTTTCTTTGACTCCTGTAACCCCCATATTTTGGGTGATATCTTGGTAGGAACTCTTTCATGCTCTCTCTCCCATCGGTCCCAGATCAGTCTGGCCGCTAGAGTTTGGGGTCTATCTGTCAGCTTCCCCTTCTAATACTGAAAGACGTTCTGGTGTGTGGGAAGTCTCGCTCACCTCAGTTGTTAAACTGAGTGCTCTTGGTTGGGCAACCTCTGTAGACGCACAGTTGTTGACCCTCCAGTGTGGAATTGGCCATCCCACATCTAAATGAGACAGAGATAGAGAGTACCTGAGCTTCCCCGTTGGGGTGTATACTTAAAAATTGGGGAAAAAATGGGCACTAAACAGCTTAAAGAAAAAGCAACTAATTTCTTTTTGTAATGTCGACTGGCCACGTTACATCCTTGGTAAGCAAGAGGCATGGCCTATCCAGGGCACCCTAAAATTGTAATACCATCCTCTATTTACAATTGAATTTTTTTTTCAGCCTGAGGTCAAGCCAGATAGGGACTAGCCAACCCAATTAAGACAAAGGGAGGAGCATGCTTGCAGGCCTCTCCTGCTGGGAAGAGATCAAGTCTAAGCAGCCTGAGAGAAAATTCAGTTGGATTTTTTGTTTGTTTATTTTCTCTCATGTTAAATAGCTGAGCAACATCAAGGGAAAAAATGATAAGGAAATTGGCTTTTTGTTACCCTAAATTCTAACACCAGGTGGCAATTGGATATATTTTATGGACAGAAGCTCCTTACCTTTTAGATTTATTCCCTCACTAGGCTCCCAGTTCTCCAAACTCTACTCTTTACTTGGATTTTAAGGCAAGAGCCCGCTGAGAAATCCAGGCAAAGATGGGGAAAAGGAAACCAGGAAGTTATCAGTTCACTGATCAGATCTACCTTCTCCTGTACTGCAGAGAGGAAGGGGGTTGATTCTGAACAGAGAGACAACTGGTGAGAAAACCCTATTTGGGGTTTTTTTTAATGTCGTACACTTTTAAAACTAAAGTTTTTTCAACTTGTAGAACAACCTATTAATTATCTTCTGTTTTGAGGTAAACAGGGAGAGATAAGAAGACCTGATAAATCTCCTTTCCCTGTCTGCTAGCCAGAAGGAATTAATGCTTAAATCTGTCTATTAGAGGTATTTATTGGTATTTTATTTCAAAATTGTGATCATGTATATATGTGGGTTTAGAAAATAACATCCTAATTTTAATTTTGTTGGACAGTGAAATTTCAGTTTGTATAGAAAAGCCACAGATCGGTTTTGTAAAACAGGTTTTTAGCAGTATAGCCTCAAAAAGATTGCATTCCATCCTTATCTACCTTTCTACCATAATATGTTTAAAGGGGAAAAAATGGGTTTTTGTTTAAAATTATCAAATGGTTTTCTTCTCAATGGCTTTCATCCCAGTCTATTAAAGTTGGACTAACTTTATTATTGCATTTAACTTCTTGATCTCGAAAATAGATAATCAGCCTGCTTGTCAAAAGGCTTGCTTTAAGGTTTATGGTCCTTAAAAGGTTTCAAATCTCTAAATTTAAAATAGATCCTGTAATACTAAATGCTTTATGAAAATTTTTGAAATGTTATGTGAGTTGCTGCTAAAATGTGTATTTCAAGTATTGTTTTGATGTAAAAAAAAGCTCATTGTAATCCAGACTGTACCATAGATTTTGTTCAATACTCAGAGGTTGCCTCAGTTTACCAATTTGTACTATGAACAGAAATTTATAACAGATGAGTTCTATGCTAAATATGATTCAATGATGTGATACTTTAAATCGGAATTCTTTTGGTTACTGATTATCAATTGAAGTGATACCAATGGAATTTTTGTTTGACTTATGATAGCAAAAGCAAGTCAGAAAAAGTAGAGAAGGTATGTTGGGTTTGAATTCAGAAGAAAGAGGGACTTTGATCTAAAGTCCATAAAGCTTGAGTATGCAGATTTGTGAAGGAAAAATGGAAGTTGTGTTCTGCTTTTTAAGCAGAGGGTTTTGAAGGAAGAGACGAAGAGACAGACAGACAGACAGAGAAGGTGAAAGAGAACATATAGATGTTTTATTCTTATAATTGGATCTTTAACTTAGGCATAATTTCTAGAATTGATGTATGTGGAAAATCACAAATAATTCTGGAATTTCTCTGAAAATTCCTTAGAGAGATTCCTAACTGATCTTGTCTTAGTTCCTTCAGATGACCTAAGGTCAGGATTTGATCTAGCCCTGATTTGTATTTGCTGTAGAGCTAATGAATTCAACATTCCTATTCAGGTTTTATGACTAAATTGTGATAAATTAATTATTGCCAAAATATGTAAGAATAATTGCTATAATGTAGACTCATAGGCTTTAAGGAATCCTTAGAGAGGGCAAATGGTCAGAAAAGCTTGTTTGGAATTTCTCTGAGCTGTAATGGTTGAGACTTGTCCTTTAAGGAAAAAGGTTTCTGGGATCCAATGGTGACAAAGTGCTCTAAGGAGAAAGTCCTAGGATACTTAGAGAAGGCAACTCAAGGCTCACCTTGGACTGGACTTTCCTGACCATCTAGGCTGCTAATCCTTGAGTGAAACAATAATGGCAGTGACAGCCTTGCTTGGTACATGAAGCCACTCACTGTGTCCTTTGTGACTTGAGGAGATATTTTCCCTTTTGGGCCTTCTTCCTTTGTGACAAAATTCCCATAATCAGCACATAATACAAATTGGAAAATTAAAGTTTCCATTTCCCCAAACAATCTATTACGTTAATAATTGAACATTCTCAAATTGTTAGGGAACATACTTTGAGAAGTAGGTGAAGTTTGTTCATTGATGGCTTGTATTTGCAGCCTTAATTGAAGTTTGGATCTTGAGCTTGGTATAGCTCAAAGCTCTCCTGAATTTTCCCCAGAATCTGGGGTAAAGAAATTCATCTGTAAAATATTGTTACTCAAGTGTTTATAGATGTTATAGTTAATGTGTACTGTGCAAAAGGATATTCTTTAACAGAAACATCACATACCAACTCTGCAAACAACTCAGGAATCCAATTTCCTAAAGGGATCTATTCCTGTCAGAAGATGATTTCTGAAGAAGTCTGTTGGCTAAGATACCCAAATGCAAATGTGTAATACCAAATGCTATTGTACTAATTTTCTCTGTTTCTATCTGATGTTCTAGTGTTTGCCCTAGTCCTGGTTTCTATACTTCTTTTTTAGGAGCTGAGTCTCCCCTTGTGACCTGTCTGCCCATCAGGGAAAGCAGTTGCTGGACATATCCTTCACATCTCCAAACAGATCCCCAGCTACCTAGGACCCAAGCATTCACTGAGGACATGTCCCTAAGACCCTGTGCCCACAGCCTTTCCCTCCTTGCTATCTTAACCCCTTTTACTTTAGCTCTTAACTACCTGAGCATAACGATTTTTTTCCTTAAATTTTGGGTCTTCTTCTATGTTTTAAATCATGTATACCCAGACAGCTGGATATATAATTCTCTGATTCATCTCTCTAGTTGCTTCTAGGGTGAAAGCATTCATGGGAGTCATGGAGATGCCACTGTAACCTCTGCAACCATCCCAGCCTGATGCTCTGGACATGGCCTAGAGTCAATACCTCTCTCTCTCCTAATGGATAGGCAGAGACAACTCTATGCCCATTCTCAACTCTGAAGAAGTTACAGAAGACTGAGACCATTGCCCCTTTTCCCTTACATATTAGGAGAGGGGGGAGATGACATGGGCACTGTACCTCCAAAGCTCAGGCAAACTATTATCAGGGACATTCCTTTGCTCCTTTATATCTTCATGACTCCTAGCCTAAAAACACCCAATGACCCCTCTAGAACCCTGACATGATTGTCCTCCTTTGATCATCCTTTAGATTTAAGATGGACAGAGAGATGCACCTCCAGGCTACACCTCGATCCTATCAGGATACATCTCAGACATCTGCCTGTTCCCTAAAACTAAGGAATCTTTATAAGGGTCATTCCCTATGTCTCCAGGCAGACCCCAGTCAGATGACCAACCCACCCCACCAAATGCCTGAGTGACGACCACTCTAGAATCACATCCACACTATGATGCAGCATTTGTTGCAAGAGTATAAAATCCCCAGAATTGATGGGTTCTGGGAGCAACCTTCCATCTTGCTGTTCCACCTTGCTATCCTCCTGGCCATTCTCAACATTAATTTCCTAAATTAATACATTTCTCTTTTTGTTTTTAAGCTAAGTTTTGGAGTCTTGCGTTCTTGCAAAAGATATCCTTCCCAAACCCCAGGGGTACACATCCGAACCCCATAACAGAATAATATGAAATCTTCTAGAATGTTAGGCTGGGACAAGATTAAAAGGGGCCAAAATGATGAGTTTATATCTTATCTCAACGAAAAGAGGGGAAAATATTTATATTAGTTTGTGTGTGTGTGTGTGTGTGTGTGTGTGTGTGTGTGTGTGTGAAGGCAAAGAATTAGAAATTGAGAGGATACCCATAAGCTGGAGAATAGCTGAACAAGTTGTGGTATATGGTTGTAATGGAATACTTCTAAGCTATAAGGAGTATAATGATGGGGGTGATTTCAGAAATCCTTAGGAAAATTTACGTGCACTGACGCAAAGTAAAGTGAGCAGAAACTAAAGAATATTGTATACAGTTAACAATGATATTGTAATGATAAATCAACTGTGAAAGAGTTAGCTTCCCTGATCAGGACAATGATCCATGAGAGTTCCAAAGGACCCAGGATGAAAAATGTTATCCATCTCCAAAAGCGAAAACTAATGAACTCCGAATGCAAACTGAAGCTGTTTGTTTGTTTTTTCTTTATTTTTCTTGCTTTTTTTGCAGAATGGATAATATGGAAATGTGTTCTGCAATGATCTCACATGTGTAAAGAGCACCATATTGCTTGCCTTCTCAATGGATGGAAGAGAAACGGGGGGAAGAGAGAGAATTTGAGACTCAAAATCTTAAATGGGCATTACAGCTAATTTTTAAAGTTAATTTTAAGAAAAAAGACAATAGGGAACCACCGAAGCTGACAAAGCAGATGAGATGAAGAACTGTGAAAGGTTATAAAGGGTGGTGGTATAAGAATGACAAAGACTAATGGAATTAAAGGATCTCAGAGTTGGAAAATCTTCAGAAGCCAAATTCATCTAACTTTGACCATCCAGGCAATTTCATTCTTGACTATACATCCTGGACAATCTGGCTAGAAATGTGATCTTATCTTCTTAGTGCAGTCCTGAGGCTGTAGCCTATTCTCCAGGAGAGTGAATCCTCAAATTAGAAATGCAGTGGGACCTCCACATGCATGACAGAGGGAGGGAGGTGGGGGAGCAGCACTAAGATGTCTGCTCCATTTAGCACTGATTATTCCATGAGGCACTATCGAGAAAGGACAATTTGGACCTTTTCGGTATGCACTGCATCACTTCTGAGGCATTTTCCAGAGGTCTGGGGCCATAAAGTATTTCCCTCTGGATGGATCAGAAGTTCTGCATTTCAATTAACAGTCAAAGGGAGAGATGGGGCAAAGTGGCTGAATCAGTGTATCAGCCTGTGTTTCATTAAATCTTCCGTGGAATGCTCAGCTCATTGGCAAATTCTACCCAGGTGGACCTTGTCTTACTCAATTAGATAGTGTCCCTGCTAAGAATTGTACCAATGAATTTCTTCTATGTCTCTGTTGTAAATATATGGCTTATTAATTGTATAGTGTTAGGAAAACTTGTATTGGAATGGAAATTGTGTGCATGTGTGTATATATAATATATATGGATATACATTTGCATATATGTATATGTATGGATGCATACATTTTTTTCTGATCCTGAAAAGTGGTAAGTAAATAGATTTCCTAGTAAATCAAGAATTCTATTTTCTCACTGACTCACACTAATTTTAGAGATATTCTAGTCTCATCCATGACTTCAGGGGCAAGGTCCCTCTAGATTTAGCTTTTGCTAGATGTCATTTGCTTCCCACTTCTGTGTCTTCCCTAGAGAGATAGAATTACTTGAATATAGACTTGTCAGGGACATACTCCCTTGGCAAAGTCAGGAATCAATTTTAAAATGACATTCAACTATCTACATGACAGAAATTTACTCTGTTCTCTTACCCAATTCCTCCTGGAACTCATAGACAAGACTAAACCCCTACACTCCATAAAATATACAAAGGATGGATGGATGGATGGATGGATGGATGGATGGATGGATGGATGGATGGACGGATGGATGAATGGATGGATAGATGGACAGATAGATAGATGAATAGATGGGTAAATAGTAAGAGAGAGATGATAGAGTCAGATGAATGATAGATGATTAATGGATATAGACAAATGATAGAACTGAGGGATGGATAGTAGATGATAAAACATTTATTAAATGCTTACTCTGAATCAGGCATTGTGCTAAGCTCTGGAAAAGAAAAAAAGACAAAGCAAATTTTAAGAAACAAGCAAAAAGGAAAGATATTTTCTCCCCTCAAAAGCTTACATTCTAATGAGAGAAAAACACATAAGAGGGAGCTGAATGGAGCCAGAGACAGGAAAGGAGGGAAAGGCACCAGTCTGTCAGAAGTGAACTTTGGTGGTTTGTGCATTTTCACATTTTCAGGCAGGAACTCACTAAAAGAAGAAGAGAGTGAAGGGGTAGAGGCATTTCTACCATGAAAGAGCAGCTGGGGGAGAAGTAATTAGTTTTTAAGTTCCTGAGACTGAAAGGTAGCTACCATCTAAAAAGCCTGGAGTAGTCTCTCCAAAAAATTCAATTTGATTTATAGCATAACCGCTATACCCAAGACTGAGGACATGGCACTGGGGAAAGAAAGATAGAAAGATGAAAAACCACAGTCTCTGCCCTCGGTGAGCTTACATTCCCCTGAGTGAATGCCACATAAGCACAGACAAATATAGGGTAAAGGATAATGATACAGATACCCCTGGTTTGCAGAAATGCAGAGGAAAAAGGTGCTTCAGAGAAATTTGTTGATAGCTTCCTTTCAGCTAAGCAGATTAAGGGATAGCTTCAGGGAGGTGAGTGACCCCAAAATCAAGCCTATACGGAAAAGAATGATTCAGAAAGGCATAATGGAGAAGGCAAGAACCCCTACTAAAAATGGAAAGTGGTACATCAGTTGCAGTGAACAGCTTGTAATAATATTTGGATGTAATATAGAGAGAATGAGATGAAATCATGTTAAATATTACCCTGGGGCCAGAGGTATACTCATAAATATTTAACAATTGACTCTCAAAAAATATATGCAGGACATATTTTAATAATCTGCATTATTAA
Source organism: Monodelphis domestica (assembly GCF_027887165.1). Taxonomy (NCBI): domain Eukaryota; kingdom Metazoa; phylum Chordata; class Mammalia; order Didelphimorphia; family Didelphidae; genus Monodelphis; species Monodelphis domestica. Next base: position 97,638,849 of record NC_077231.1, read on the forward strand.
CATTTTCTCCATCATTTTCTTAAGTCTAGACAATCAGGAAAATAATACATCAAGCCCCAATTCACAGGTTTGCTAGTTTCTGAAGTGTTCACACTGACAATTTAACAATCAGCTCTGGAAAGCCAATTAGAGTTGGCTCCAATAGATCCTTCTCGGGGACCCTCAAAAACACAGAACTCCTCTCCAAAGAATAAGGATATATTTTCCTAATGAATGATGAGTAAAAAGTGGGGACAGAATCTTCTTGAGATTTTTTGGGGAGAAGACGGAACAATAAAGAATATCAGAGGAAGTACAGTAATGAGACAATTTTTTTCTAATGACTAAAATTCTGATCTCACCCCCATCCTACTGGAATGTTGTTCTTGGGTTGGTAAATACAAATTTTATTTATATGCTCTTTGTCCTCAGCTTTGCACACCCAAGATGAGTGCCTCATTGCCTCATTCTTCTTATAGCACTGGTGCAATATGGATGACAGAACAGGCAGGGATCTGCAAGTTAGATTTAACTTAGTGTCACAGGACAGAAAATCTAGAAATGACACAATAATGGGCATTAGGGAGAAATATAAGCAGAAAGGAGATACCAGGGGAACCTAGCTAAAGGTCCAAGGAGATAAGCAAATAGCATTTTTGAGGTCCAGCAGTGGGTAGCAGATAAGCATCCCACTAGATAAGAAGAGGTGTCCGGACAATTGGCCAGATGGCAGCAGGTAGATGTCCAGGCAGGCAGATGGTCAGATGCAGGGAAAAACAGAGGCATGTGGCAAGGCCCACTTACAGGGTCTGTGATTCAGAAAAGAACTTGAATGTCTTGGAAGAAGAGTAGGGTTAGCACCAGTTACAAGTGAGTTGAAGTCAGAACCAGATATCAAGATAGACTCTTGGCAAGTCAGTTTGGAACTACCCAATTAAGTTTGTGTGTGTGTGTGTGTGTGTGTGTGTGTGTGTGTGTGTGTGTGTGTGTACCCAATTAAGTTTTGGGGAGTATATATATACATATATATATAAAACCAAGATGTATTTAATAATGATTCATAGTGTCAAATACAATCATTGTTTCTATTTTTTGCATCAGGTAATATTCATATTTGTTAAGTTCATAATAATAATCAGATAGATAGATAGATAGATAGATAGATAGATAGATAGATAGATAGATAGATAGATGGATGGATGGATGGATGGGGAGAGAAAGACACAGAGACAGAGAGACAGAGAGACAGAGAGAGAGCATTTAAATTAAGTGCTTACTCTTTTTCAGGCATTTCTCTCTGTGCTAAACTCTAGAGATGCAAATACAAATAAGGAAAGTAGTCCTTGCAATTGGGAAACTTACATTGTTAGGAGGGAAGACAATACCTAAAAGGAAACTGTAAAGCATAAGGGAAGAAAGGTACCTCTTCTGGAAGAGGTAATTGACAAGGAAGAGGAAAAGAAATCTGAAGATAATTCAAGAGTAGAGCAGAATATGGTTAGGGCCCTATCTGGGCAGGCAGTCAGCAAGTAGGAAAAGGAAACCTCCAAATGGCAGTTTAGCAAGGGTGTTATAGTGATAGGGTAGCTGGTAACTACAAAGAAAAGAAGTCCAGAGAGTGAAACTGGGAGGGAAGGAGGAAGAGAAAGAGGGTGAGAGACAGAGACAGAGACAGAGAGAGGTGTCAAAGAGACTTAGATTTTTTAAATAAAAAAGATTGGAGCCTCAGAAAAAGGGAACAAGACAAGTTTCCATTTGGGGCAATTAAGTGGTTCAGTGGATAGAGTTAGATCTGGAGATAGGAGGTCCTGAATTCAAATCTGGGACACTTCCCAAATGAGCGACTGTGGGCAAGTCACTTAATCCAATTGCCTAGCCCTTACTCTGCTCTCTTGGAATCAATACTTAGTAACAATTCTAAGGCAGAAGGTAAGTGTTTTAAAAAAGGAAACAAGATAAGTTACTAATTACTAGAAGTACTGTCCAAGATGAAGGATGAGGCATGTTTGTCTCAATAGAAAAGTAGGTTATAAAAACTGCTGGGAAAGTTGGAAGACAGTGTGGGAGAGACTAGGAATAGATCAACACCTCACACCCTACACCAAGATAAATTCAAAATGGGTGAATGACTTAAACATAAAGAAGGAAACCATAAGTAAATTGGGTAAACACAGAATAGTATACATGTCAGACCTTTGGGAGGGGAAAGACTTTAAAACCAAGCAAGACATAGAAAGAATCACAAAAAGTAAAATAAATAATTTTGACTACATCAAATTAAAAAGCTTTTGTACAAACAAAATCAATGTAACTAAAATCAGAAGGGAAACAACAAATTGGGAAAAAAATCTTCATAGAAACCTCTGACAAAGGTTTAATTACCCAAATTTATAAAGAGCTAAATCAATTGTACAAAAAATCAAGCCATTCTCCAATTGATAAATGGGCAAGGGACATGGATAGGCAGTTCTCAGATAAAGAAATCAAAACTATTAATAAGCACATGAAAAAGTGTTCTAAATCTCTTATAATCAGAGAGATGCAAATCAAAACAACTCTGAGGTATCACCTCACACCTAGCAGATTGGCTAACATGATAGCAAAGGAAAGTAATGAATGCTGGAGGGGATGTGGCAAAGTAGGGACATTAATTCATTGCTGGTGGAGTTGTGAACTGATCCAACCATTCTGGAAGGCAATTTGGAACTATGCCCAAAGGGCAACAAAAGAATGTCTATCCTTTGATCCAGCCATACCACTGCTGGGTCTGTACCCCAAAGAGATAATGGACAAAAAGACTTGTACAAAAATATTCATAGCTGCGCTCTTTGTGGTGGCCAAAAATTGGAAAATGAGGGGTTGCCCTTCAATTGGGGAATGGCTGAGCAAATTGTGGTATATGTTGGTGATGGAATACTATTGTGCTAAAAGGAATAATAAAGTGGAGAAGTTCCATGGAGACTGGAACAACCTCCAGGAAGTGATGCAGAGCGAAAGGAGCAGAACCAGGAGACCATTGTACACAGAGACAAACACACTGTGGTATAATCGAACGTAATGGACTTCTCCATTAGTGGCGGTGTAATATCCCTGAACAATCTGCAGGGATCTAGGAGAAAAAACACTATTCATAAGCAGACGATAAACTGTGGGAGTAGAAACACCAAGGAAAAGCAACTGCCTGACTACAGCAGTTGAGGGGACATGACAGAGGAGAGACTCTAAACGAAACTCTAATGCAAATATTAACAACATGGCAATGGGTTCGAATCAAGAACACAAAATCACACATCGGCTATGGGGTGTGGTGGGGAGGAAAAGAAAATGATCTTTGTCTTTAACGAATAATGCTTGGAAATGATCAAATAAAATATTATAAATTTTTTTTAAAGTAGGTTATAAGATTTAGGGAGATCTGAATTTAACAAAGGCTTCAGTCCCAGCCATTGCAAAAGGAGAAGTCCATGTGGAACTCATAGGGGACAGATCTTGAAAACCAGCATGCTAGCCTTTGGTATCAGGAGACATGGATTCAAATCTCAGCTCTGACACTTGCTAGTCTGAGTCCTTAAGCAAGTCATCCCCACCCCCAAGTTCCACTTTCTTTCTCTACAAAACGGAAAGAATGATATTTCATACTCTAAAGCTCATTGGGAAGAAAATATTTTCAGACTGGAAAATGAGCTTCTTGAGAATAATGATATTTTCCATTTTGTCTTTATATTCCCATCACCTAGGACAGTACCTAGTATATCATAGGTTTTTAATAACTTCTTGAAAGGAACTGGAGGGACACTCAACCAGGAGCTCTAAAGGCCATGCCTATTGCCAAAACCATGCACACAAGGTATGTGCATCCCACCCTAGACTCAATGCATTCCCCTTTGTACCTGACCAAATTTGTACCAAATCTGGATCAGAGTATCCCTATCCATCAACAAGGTGAACCATAACAAAGTTGACTTTAAAAAAAATTAATTATCCAACAAGTGTTCAGTGACTAGGTGCTGCTATCTCACCTAGGCTGCCTCAATTTTTCTTTCCCAGGGAGGTTCTACTTCTGTCATGATCCAAAAAATGAGCATCAGCCTGATGTGTTGGACAGAATGCTGTACCCACAACCAGGAGGTAGCTGACCCTGACAAAGTCATTTAAGCTCTTCATGCCTCACAGGACCCTCTCTAAGATGATAAGTGGTAGAACAGTTACAGATGTCCATTGGTAGGCATTTTCTCACAGTATGTTCCCTATACTAATGAAATTATAGATCTAGTTTAAAAGAAAATTTGTAATACCTACCTTTTAGTTTTGTTGTGAGGCTCAAATAAAATCACATTTCAATATAAATTACTTTCTAAACTATAAATCAGTTACTTATTAAGCACCTACTTTGTACGTAATATGTGCTTAAGTACCTAATCTATAGCATAAATGAAAAGGAATACTATATAAACACTGGAGAGATATGGAATGCTCTTTATGAGTAGGGATTACTTAGTTCTTTGCATTTGTTTACCTTTTAATCAATCAAAAAGGAATTGTTAAGTACCTACTATGTGCCAGGCACCCAGTTTAGTGCTTGGCTTAAAGTAAGCGCATAATAATGTTGTATTGATTGAATGATTGATTAAAAAAGTATGTTGGAGCCGGCTTGATAAGAGATTTAAATATCTAACAGAGCAGTTTATATTTGACCATAGAGGTAACAGGGAACCATTTAAGTACATTGGATAGAGAGGTAAGCCATCAAAAATATGCTTTATAAAGTCTCTATAACTCCTGAGTGAAGAATGGATTGGAGAAGGGAGAAACTTTAGTCAGGAAGACCAATTAAGAGACCATTGCAGTAATCCAGGAGAGGGTAATAAAGACTTGACCTCAGATTGTACTTGTGTTAGAAGAGAGAAGGGAAGGCAAATTATAATGGGGAAAGCCTTGGCTCTAGAGTCAGAGGGCCTGAATTCACATCATACTTATGGTGTTTTACTACCCAAGAGACTTTAGCCAAGTCACTTAGCCTCACACTAAGGTCCCAGGGGCCATAACTCCAAAATAAGGGTTTTGGCCTCTGATGGCCCTCCCAGCTCTAGATTCATGATCCTGTAAGGAGACAGAGTCCAGAGATGTTATGAAGGTAGAAAAGACAAGAATTGGAACTGATTACATAAATGGGGTAAGAGTGAGTGAGTTGAAGAAAGCTCAGAGATCATAAACATGGGTGACTGAAAGTATGAGTTGCTTAAAGCCACATAAATGTCAATTATTGTTTCTGATAAGAATGGTTTCCTGACTGGAGGAATATGAGGAATTTCTAGTGTAGTGACAACTTGCCCTCTTCCTCCCTGTCTCCATGTGCAGAGTATGAACACACAGGCTCTTTCTAATCCTTCTGGAGTAGGTCGGAACTCTGTCTGTGGTCTTGTATGATTCATCACTGAACGTGCCCTGATTGGTTGTTGGGGCAGAAGAGCTGTTAATGATAAAGCACCAGGCAAAAGAAAAGGCTATCTCTGGATGGTGATCCTTTCTTATGCAGCCCTCCAGGTATCATAGCATGATTTCAACAAGAGACAGAGAAGAGTCTTTCCTGTCTCCTCTCGGCCCCCAGAACCTTGGTGATAAAGTAGTGTGGTATAATACAAAAGCAATGTGTTTGGAGTCATAGAGCATGGGACCCAATCATAGTCCTAATTATTACCTGGAGCAAGTCCCTTAAGATCTCCAGGCCTCAGTTTCTTCATCTCCAAAATGAAGAGGTTGGACTAGATGATCCCCAAGGTCCCTTCTGGCTCTAAATCCAGGATCCTTTGATCCTATCACATTTTTCTTGTGTTATCTAGGATAATTCATTTAGCCTCTCTGACCCTCTGTTTTCTCATCTAAAAAATACAAATAGACTTGATGATTTCTAGCCCTTGTTTCTAAGATCCTCGGTGAAAAATAGGAATATGAAAGAAGGCTCTTAAGGAACATCACACCAGTCTTGTCAGTTGGCTCCATTCACATGGAAAAACATTTCTACCACACTTACAGACCCACAAATAAAGGGCCAGAATACCTTTGATCTTGGCCTTGTAAGCAGAGCACTGCTTATACAATGACCACCTAACTGTGCATCTCTTTTCTTCCAGTGATCCACTCATCCTCCTGATATGATCTCAATGAGGAGGGAGGTCAACAATGACCTGCACAAGAAATTGAGTAAACCATACTAAGGGCATGTATGACATGGAAAAAGTGACCAGTTCTTATACCTAGAATACCAAGGAATAATAAATGCATCACTTAAAAGCTGCTCTGGTATTCACAAAATATTCAAAGATTCAAAGGAAGGTTCCTGGAATCTTGGATAGATTCTTCTATGGAGGATTTATGGAAGATGAAAGATATCAAAAAATAGAATGTCAATGACACTATGCATGGGCAAAGGGAATGTTCACACCAATGAGATCCCTAACAACAAACATTTTTTTTTGTTTTTGCTTGTGCAACACAGTGTAATGGATATAGAATTGGTCCCCAAACAAGAAAAGTCTGGATTCTGACAAATACTGGATGTGTAACCCAGAGTAAGTCACTTAACCTTGAAGAGCATGCTATAGGCAACTCTCTAAGATTATAAGTTGCAGACAAGGTACAGAAGCTACATTTCTTGGGTGGGAATTTCTTTTTCTGGGAGTTATCTATTCTCAATAAATCACAGTTCAGGCCCAGTTCCTAATCTCTACTATGCATAGCACACACTATCCTCAAAACAGAAAAGGCAAAGATAAGCACCATTCCTTCCCTCAAGAAACTTAGATTCCACTGGGTATGGAGAATAGTGTGTATACATAAATACAAGGTACCTTGGGGATAGGCCCTAGCAAATGGGGAAATCATAAAAAAAACTCAGTTAAGAAGGGACATTTGAACTGAAATTTAGATGAAGTCAGGGGATGTAAAACGTAGAGATGAAGGAGTGTGTTTCAGATATGAGACATGAAAAGAGATGTAGGGGAGAAGGGATGCCTTCTTATATTATTTTTTCAAGGGAAGAATTAATTTTCTTAACTTCCAATTAAGCATCTCCAATGTGCATAGGATTGAGGAGAATCAGAGGGACAAAGAAACATGCCCTGACTGAACAGAGCCTGTAACAGAACAGAGGATCATGAAATTTTGTTACCAGATAAATATTTAAATATGATGAGCAGTGGGGAGTGTCCAAAGCACCATTTGATTGGATAGGGAAGAGAATACTTCCACTTCAGAGTGGGGAGGGAAGAAAGAAATTGGAGAAAGTTTAATGGATAAGCTAGGATTTGGACTGGGTCCTAAAGACAAAATTTCAAAAGATGGATATGGGGTGGGAATGCAGGAGGGAGACAAGAGTTAACAGGATCAAGTGATCTATTGGGAATAAAAATAACAAAACTACAATTATCAGATGCAACTTCTAACAGAAAAATCATCCTTTCCCTAGATTCCCCTCTCTTCAAGGGGATGATCACAATTCTTCCCACCCCTGCCTGCATTGTTAAGAATTTCTTCTCTCCATCATTATGGACTTAACATATGTTCATATTTATATTAATATGCTTTTACAAATTGCACATTTATAAAATCAAGAGCTAACATTTATATAGCACTTACCATGCTAAGCACTTTACAATGATCTCATTTGATGCTCACATATTTCATGTAATTATTATCCCTATTTTATAGTTGATAAAACTATGTATATTAAAAATTATGATGTGTTACATATTATATAGTATATATTATGCTACATAATCTATAATAACATCTATACAATTTTGTCAACTATAAAATGGGGTTATTGTGAGGATAAAATTAGATATTTGTAAAAAGTTCTTAGCAGAATACCTTGTTCATAGTAATTACTATTCAGTTGTGTCTGACTTTGTGACTCCATGGGGGGGGGGGGGGTTCTTGGCAAAGTAGTTTGCCATTTTCTTCTCCAGATCACTTTATAGGTGAAGAAACTGAGGCAAACAGGATTAAGTGACTTGCTGGAGGATATGGAGCTTGAGAGTGTCAGATTTGAATTCAGGAAGAGACTTCCATCCACTGTAGCACCTAGCTAACCTTGCTCTTAGTAAGCTTTTTTTCCTTCCCTTAGATCCTAGATGACCACCTGGACAGAATTTCAATTCTTCTGCTAGGAACTAGGCCCTCCTCAGTCACAAAATAGCTGTGTAACCCTTGATAAGTTACTTATGTGAGAGAGAAAATTCAGAGACTTTTGAATGGAAAAGCCTGGAGAGACTGCAAAGATTCAATCAGCAGTAACGGGGAGGGGGGGGGGGGTTGAGCTGAGAAGGTTTGGAATCTTGGGTAGGGAACAACCCAGAAGGAGTCAGTTGGTCTGCCCTCTCTTGACTTGAGACTTCGAGGAGAGGGTCAATCTCTCACTGGGATCCTGATCCAAGAAATCTTCCCTTCCCTGAACCTGATCACAATCCTCCCAGAGAGTGGACAGAGAATTGAAGAGAAAAGGAGTCCACAAGAAGACTTATCACAATCCCTTTACCCTGAACTTGGGGACATATGCTGTGCTGTGTCAAAAGCCAGGGTTCAACACTGAACCTCTCAGGAGCTCAGACCACCAAACCTGGGTTGCCTGACTGGGGGAGAGAGTTTAGCTAGCTAGGGATCCCCTTTTCCCTCTTCCCTCCTGACCCCAATCTACCAGCCATTCAATCTTATCCTTCATCCCTTTTGTTTAGAATAAACTTGTTAGAAAACTATAACTGACTCAAGACTGAGTGAGGGGGCAGTTATAACTGGATTAAAGAAACTTGCTATTTAGAAAGATCCTGGTAATGGGGAGTGAACAGGCAGGCTTAGTGAGGAGCCATAACTAAAAAGGACTGGAAGGGGGGAAGAACAGACTCACGCTCCTTCTACCTGTTGGTCCAAAACCAACATCAACTCTTCCTCCCTTTGCTCTGGCCTTGAGGGAGGAAAGATTCCTCTCTCCCCACACAAAAAACCCCTTTATTACACTTATCCCACCAAAGGTTCCATTTCCTCACCTGTAAATTGAACAGCTAAGAGTAAATGGCATCTAAGGTCCCTTCCAGCTAGAAATCTATGGTCCTATAAGTAATGGTCCCTCATTTCACAGATGAGGAAACTAGGACCTATGGAAGTTGAATGTCTTACCAGAGGTAAAATAAGGAGTAACCCTCAGAGGTGATATTGAACCCAGAGTCTCTGAATCCCAAGTCAGTAGTTTCCCCACTTCCCAACACTTCTATGAGCTCCCAGCAGAATGTAAGCCCCTTAAAGGCAGGAATCATGTCACTTTTGTATTTGTACTCCCATATGTAGATGTTTAGTAAATTGATATTGTTTCTTGATTGATTGAATGAATGATTAAAAGTAGAACCTGTATGCATAGTGAATGGGAGTTAAAGCAAATACCTTTGAAATTAGGCCAGGACCCTAGAGACAGACTTGGAAGGGCAATGGTGTCCCCTTGTGGATTTCTGGATGAGAGCAATCTAGAAAGTGAAGCCCAGTGTTAAAGACTAAATGAGGGAGTCCCTGTCAAAAAAAATAAAATAAAAAATCATTGATACCCCCAACAGCACCAATCTAGGATAGGGTGTGGCAGCTTGTATCCAACTGAATAATGCAATGGCTTGGGAAATTGAAATATCGGAAGACTGATCAGCATCTCCATATTAAATAATATCCTTATGGAGAAAGACCAGTTAATAGCTCTGCCATAGATTGATAAATCAGATTATTTTATGATTCTCTATTATCTTCCCACTAAAATAGCAGGTAAGTGGTCATAGCTTATATCTCTTCCTATCTTTCTCTGCTTTTGCATATAGTAAGAGTCCATAGTAAGAGGTGTGAATGAGTAAATAAATGAATAAGAGCAGTATGACTGAATGGGAATATGTTGGAAGTTGGGGTCAGAGGCTCTAAAAATCAAATCCTCAGTATCTGACCATTTGTGTGGATTTAGGAAAGACCTTTCACCTTTGGACTTCAGTGTCCTCATCTTTAAAGTGAGAGAGTGGGGCTAGACATCTTCCCAGATTTACATCCTCTGGATGACTGCATGAAGGAATGAATGAATCCTAGATAGCAGAATTGACTGTATCTGCACACCAAGACAACTGGAGAGCTCCAGGGCATAATGATCTACCCTGTCTATCTCCCTTCCCCAGAGGAGAAAGGGTGTCTGCCTTGGCCAAAACTAGTCTAATTTTGTCGTGGATGGCTTGGAAAGTTATTCTCATGAAAGCTCCCACTCAGACATCATCATTCAAGCGATAACAGTTCCCCCAGCAAGAGGGGAGAGGCATCTGTCCCTCTCCTTCCCACAGATAATGGAAATTAGCCTAATTAAATTGTATCTGCTCTCAGCTGCCACCATGAGAGGTAGCACACAAGCACAGAGTTGAAGTTAACCAAGATAGACAGATTTCTAGAAATACCCCCATGTAGATGCATACATTTCCTTCTTCTCCCCCTCACCGGGAAGGAAAGAGGAGGAAGACACTGGCCAGTATTGAGAACATCACATAAATTCACTGGTGATACACAAAGGAAATGAAAACGGAAGGCTCAGAATGGCCTGGATTGTCTTTGAGAGAGAGAATACCATCACCAATGAGATGGGCTCACAGCCATGCTACTTTTCAGATTGGCTATCATGCTTTTTCAATTCACGTTGGCAAGAGAACTCCAACAGACGGAGTTTTGGCCATGTTGCCCCCTTTCAAAATCCTCTCACTGGAGGCATATTATTCCCTTTGAAAAGGTTGGTTAGTGATAAATTTGACATGAAGCAGCTCTTGTAGCCTCTAGACCTACTCTGGTCATCAATGCTGCCAGCCCAGGTGCATCTCATCCCATCATTCTCACCTGACAAACCCTGGGGCCAGAAATTCCATTCTGGAAGCCTGGCTGTTCTACTTCTCTGCAGGGGAACAATGAACCACTGCATGGTGTGAAGGCTGGGAGCAGCTGCCTCCCCAGGAACCCAGCCACTTCAAGGGTTATCATCTGAAGCAGACAATTTCTCTGTCATAGAAACATGTCTTCCATTGTGTGGGTCTAGTGATATAATATGGGGGAAAACACAAGATTTTCAGCTGCTGTTTCTCCCCCCCCCCCACCTCCCCTGGATTTGAGATGCCTTTGTGTTGACCTGTCCACTCTAGGGCAATTTTCAAGTTCTAATCTGAAGAGCAAGTTCTTAATTTGATCATACAAGATTTAAAGTTAAAAATGATAGCAGTCATCTAGTCCAGCTCTCTCATTCTACACATGGTGAAACTGAAGTGCTATAACTTTGTAGAAGTTAAAGCTAGAAAGAATCTTGGAGATTACCTAGCCTAATCACTTCATCTTATAGATGGAGAAACTGAGGAGTGATAGGTGAATTGATCCGTCCAAGGTCCCACAGAATGTACAAGACCAGGAATTTGAACTCAAGATCTCTTATTCTAAATCCAATGCTCTTTCTATCCCACCTTCTTCTCCTTTTCCACTAGGCTTGCCATCACTGTTTCCATCTTCAAGGTTTGCTAGGATTCTGAATGGGGAGAGGCTTGTCACTGACCATGGTACTTACCCCTTCTCTGCTCACCAGATCTGTAAGAACCTACTTGAAGACATCCACGGAGGATAACCCACAGAATCCCACAGATTCCCAGAAGATGTCAAAGAGACATTATTATTTGCTTATCACTATGCCCTGTTCCGCATTCTACACCCATCCCACACATGGCTTCTCTGCTCAGAGACTTTATTGTTACATCCCATACATACACACACACTCCCGGGCTTCACTGTCCTCTCCTCTTACCCCTCAAGGTCCACCTCCTTAACCAAAGTTGCCCCAAGACCCTTGCTCCTTATCCCTCATCCCAGCACAATGGCTGGTTCACAGAATCACAGAATTTCTTGGCTAGAAGGAAATTCAGAGATCTTCTAGATCAACTCATCCCTATGCAGCTATTCTCTCTATGACATTCCTGACAAGTAGCCATCATTCCTCCTACTTGAAGGCTTCTAGTAGCCATCACTCCCTCTGCTTGAAGGCTTCTGGTGATGGCGAATTCACTGCCTCTTGAGGTAGTCCATTTTACTTCAGGACAATTCTGATTTGTTTGGTACATACATCCCAAATCAATGATCCAATCAATACACAAGCATCTCTTAAGTAGCTACTATGTGCCAGTCACTGAAACATAGACTCACAGAATGCCCAAGTTCAGAAGGATCTAATTTAAGGGCTCCTCATCCAACCATTACCCCAACAGAAATCCTTTCCTCAATATCCCCAACAAGTGCCCATCCATCTTCTACCTAAAAACATCTGGTGAGAAGGAACTCACTAAGCACCAAGGCAGTTCCCCTTCTGAAGCACTCTATGAAATGCATCTTGACAGTCAGTATAAAGAACTAAGCTTATACAGTGATATTAGTAACAGCCTTTAACATTGCTTATCTGTTTGTCTTCAATCTTGATACATTCTTTCACGATACTTCTGGCTCATAATGGAGTTTACTGATTGATTGCCTAATGTTCCATGGATCTTTTTATAGAACGAATCAAACCTATCCCAAAGCAAATTCAGAAAGTAGTGAGTGCTCCATCTCTGAAGGTGCCCCAGCTGTCTCATTTCTCTGGGAGCACACTGAGGAGCAATAAGATTAATAGGGAGGAGCACCCCCTAAGGCAGAGGATCTTAACCTTGGGTTCATGAATGTGTTCTTATTCTTTATGTTGATAATTGTGTTTTAGTACAATCAACTTCCTTTACATTTGATGCATTTTAAAACTTTATTCTGAAAAGGGCCTATAGACTTCATGAAAATATCAAAGGACCTGCTAATTATAGCTAATATTTAACTAGCATTTTAAGGTTTGCAAAGATCTTTGCATGTATTATCTCATTTGACCTTCATAGTAACCACAGAAGTAGATGCAATTATTATCTCCATTTTATAGATGAATAAACTGAGGCACAGAGAAATTAAGTGACTTGCCCACTTACAACAAGTTAGTTCCTGAGGCAGGATTTGAACTGTGTCACCTTGATTCTGACTCCTGTGCCCTATTCACTAGGCCATTTAGCTGCCTATTACATAAAAAAAAAATTGTTCAAGGGAAAATATGCCAATAATGAGACTGATATCTACAGATCTAGCTCCCCAACTACTCTTAAAGCTTTTTCCTTTTATGTTAAAGGTATTCCTGCTTCAAAGGAAGATAGCTCATCTATTTAAAAAACATTTATTAAGCACCCACTGCATGCAAAAATACATTCCTGAATACTAGAGAAGATACCAAGTTTAGATTTTGGGATGCTAGACTTAGACTGGAAAACAATTTGAAGGTCTATCAAATCTAAAGCCTTCATTTTACAGATGAGAAAACTGAGGCCCAGAGAATTTTACTAATTGCCTTAGGTTCCATAGTCTGTTGTTCAGTTGTGTCCAACCATTCATGACTCCAATTGTAGTTTTCTTGACAGATATTGGAATGGTTTGTCATTTTCTTCTTTTTATTTTATAAAATTTTGTTGTATTTTTATCATCATTTTAATTATTATTTATTTATTGTGTTAATATTATTTTATTTTATAAAAGCTTATTTTATAGGTAAGGAAACTGAGGCAAAAAGGGTGAAATGACTTGCCCAAGGTCACATAGCTAGGAAATCTAATCTAGATTTGAGTCTAAAAAGATATATCTTCCTGACTCCAAGCCTGGCACCACCTAGCTGCCCCAGTCATACAATTAGTAAGCCTTAAACCTAGGATATGAAATTCCCAGATCCAGTAATCCATGGAGCATTGTGTCTGATATGGAATCTATACCTAACCAGTAGGACAAATGGAATTCACACATTCCTGGAAACTCAGAATGTCTTCTCCTGGCCACTCTCATTCAAGACTCACGTTGAAAGAGCCTTGATTGCTGAGTCTGCCAGAAAATTAGGAAAGAACCACAGCTAGAAAAAGTAGGTCATAAATTCTGGGAGGGTAGGGACCAAGACACATCTAAATTTGATGTATTCTCAGAACTCAGCACCTTCCGGACCTCTGCAGATCTCTAGCTTCCTTCAAGGCTCGGATTTTCTATCTAAAGTTTTCACTTCTTCCTTTTGTCCTGTATTTCCCTCTGTTAACATGTTATCATCTCCTTCCCAGTCCAAGGTAAGCTCCTTGAGGTCAGGAATTGTTTTTGCTTTGTTTTGCTTTTGTATCCCTAATATCAGACACTGCCTGGCACACAGAGGTGTCTAATAAATGCATGTTGTGTTAAATTGGATTAGATCTGGTTTGGAGTTATATGCTTAGTGGGCATTTATTAAATGCATGTTGTCAAATTGCAAGGGCAGAGGAGAAAAAACCATCTTCTTCTCTGGGGGCAGCTGAATATGGATGCAAACCAGATGAGTTAATTGCTGACAATAAAACGAACTCCAAATTGAGAATGAAAATGTGACCACAGCTGTAATCAGATGAAATAAGATTGGCTCCCTCATTGGCAAAGGTTGGAACAGCTACCTATCAGTTTTCCTGTCTGGTGCTTAACAGGAAGCAGACAATTAATGCAAGGGGACCTTTCGCTCTGTCTCCCTGTTACCATCCAATCAAATATTTACTGAAAGGCTGCTGTGTTCAAGGAAGAAAGCTATGTGCTGCTCCAAGAAGAAGAATAGGGGAATACAAAAGCATTTACTAGCTGATCTCAGAAAGAGAGGCATTGTGATTCAGTGGAAAGAGACTCAGAAAATCCAAGATCAAATCCTACCTCTGTCGCTAAATAGCTGTATGACCTTCAGCAAGTTCTTTCCCATTTCTGGGCCTCAGTTTCTTCATCTATAAAATGAGGGAGGTGGACTAAATGGCCTCTGAGTTCCTTCCAGTTCTAGATCTAGTATCCTATGATCTTTTAAGTCATTTAACCTCCTTGGGTCTCAATTTCCCCATTTGTAAAATGAGACAGTTGGCCTAAATAACCTATGAGGTCCCCTTCACATCCAGATTTGAGTTCCTCTCCATTTGAACACTTGTTCCAATACTTCACTTGTTTGTACCTAGCAGCATGACATTTCCTATCCATGCACTTCAGGTTCCCCATCTTTAAAATGGGCTTAATAATCCTTGCCCTTCCCTGACGACCTCACATGGTTCCTGTGAAGCTCTCAAAAGATATGAAAAATGTGAAGGATGCTGCAAAGCCTAGAGCACTGTAGAAATGTCAGTGATGATAAGGGTGAGGAGGATCTCAACCAATGGTGAGGAGGAGCCTTTAAGACCACTGCAGTCTGGAAAGGCAACAGCCAAGAGGGGAGTGTGATCAAAGAAAACAAGAACATGATATATTTTAAAATATCAGCAGACAGACAGAAAGAAAGCCAGATCTAGAGCCAAGAGGTCCTGGATTCAAATCTTGTCTCAGATACTCCCCAAGCTGTGTGACCCTGCACAAGTCATTTCACTCCAATTACCCAGCCCATTATCACTCTTCTATCTTGGAACTTATACTTAATATCATTCTAAGACTGAAGATAAGGATGTTAAAGTACATATATCAGTAGACTATAAGCTCCTTGAGGACAGGGACTATTTTATTTTTTATGTGTTATCCCCTAGCACCTAGCACAGTATCTGTCACAGTAGAGGTTCTGAAGAAATGCGTGTTGGACTGTAATGAACTAAGAAATGAAGGACAGCAGTGGGGAGAGAGAACATGAATTTATTTGACAAATCCCAGAAAACTACAAAGAGTCTATCCCTCCTCTAACACTCCCCCTTGCCACCACCCTCAGAGCTTGAAAGCCTTTAGAAGAAATAAAAGGCAGCATTACTTTAAGCAGTGGGTAATAAGCATATGGGACTCATTACCACAGAAGGGGGCATTGACTGAAAATAAATACAAATAGCTTTCCAAAAGGTTGAGATATATTCATGGATGACAGATTCATAATGGGTTATTAAGGGAAAGCAGGGATTTTTTTGGCAGGTGTCCTCAACCTCTGAGGTTAATGTCAAGGAGGATGCGTCTCCTTGGTGCCTCCGTTAGGGACAAAATATCAGTCTGGATAACTCAGTGGGATGCCTTTTCTGTTTATAGGCTCACAGATATCCCCTCCTGTTCTATATAATCTTGACTTTGATGTTCAGTTCTAATCTCTTCAGTCCTTTCCATCTCCTCCTTCATTCAGAAATTGAAGAAGAAGATTCTCCACTGTATAATAGGACTATGAGCTATGTAGAGAAAAGTACAAAACAGATGCCACCTCCTACATGAAATGTTCCCTAAACTCTCTCCCACTCTTAGCTCCAATGAAAATGATCTCTCCTCCTTCCAGTTTTCTCATAACGCTGTCTGGATTCTTCCTCTTCTATTACCACATTTTCTGTTTTGCCATACTTGTTTGTGGGCATATTGCATGCATGCTTTTTGCTTGAATGTAAGCTCAGAGATGGTAAAGATTGTGTCATTTTTCATAGTTCTGTCCCCTACACCTAGAATAGGAAATGGCCCATGGGAAGGTATTTAACAAATATGGCTTAACTTGACTAAATTTGACCTGATTTGAGCTAACTTGGCCTGATCTGATCTGATTTGACTTGATTTGAGTCAAATGAAGATGGCCAGAGAATCAATTTTTCAGATATCAAAAGAAGGAGGAAGTGGAAGGGGAGCTTCTACTCTGGACCTAATGTAGAAGCACAGGGAAATCTTTGACCAACACAGATTTTTAAAATTCATATCCAGAACACAGTGGCAAGAGTGAAAATAAAAGTGTAATGTTTCCCCTGAAAAAGAAGACAAAAGGTACTAAAGTTCTGAATGAGTTCAGTTTCATAAGGAATACTAAGGACACCAAAGGGATGGTTGAGATCAAGAAGAGAATTTTTTGAAGTGATATGACCACACTCTGGGGTGGATGAGACAGTGAGACGTGGTGGAGAAAAGGCAGAATTATTCAACTCTATCTATTCTTGTTTTCTCCAGCCATGAGAACAAGCTTCAGACCTGGAAGGATTCAGTAGGAATATTTGTAACAGAGAATTGAAACCCAAGATAAATGAGGAAATGCTAATCATAATATTGATCATAGAAATAATTGTAATTCTCATTTCTACAACATTTTATGGTTTACAAAATATTGTCTTCACAATAATCCTAGAACACAGGCTCTCTGTGTATTATTATCCTCATCTTTCAGATGAAGATATGGAAGGAAGCATCTAGCCCGAGTTGGGAAGAATACCTCATTGCTTTCAATGAATAAATCAAAAAAGCTTTTATTGAGGGCTAATTATGTATGTGCTAAGCACTGGGGATTCAAGGATAGGCAAAAAAAAAAAAACAATCCCTGCCTTCAAGGACTTTACAATCTAATGAAGGAGACAACATTCCAAATATAGATTTGTGTTCTTGACTGATTCCTAGCAAACTCTAACCTTCAAGGAGAGAATGAATGAATTATCCCTCATTGGAAAGGACATAGGCCAGGTGCAGATTGGACTAGATATCCTCAGAAGTCCCTTCCAACTCTGAAATTCTGTGATTCTGTGATTCCATCTATTGGGGCTATTATAATCAAGGTTCATTTAGGGGCAGAACTCTTGTTTTCATCTACTCAGACTTTATCTATGAAGTAGACTGAATCCAGAAGTCCTTAGAGAGTCTGAGAGCAACCATGTAATAGTGTTCAAGGGCTTTGAAAAACAGCCTCTCCCAGCTTGACCAGAGGATGTCTCATTTTAGCTCTATTGATTTCCTTGGGCACATGCTGTTTCTTTTCTGGTCCTACTTCTGCCCTAAGAATGAAGGCATCCTTGTTCATTGGCAGACAAAGGTTAAAAAGGGAAGAAGCCATTATCCTGGCTCAGTTAAGAAGAATTTGAGAAAACCTATAAAAGAGATGAATCTTTATCTACCCAGTCCAGAATTTGTCCTCTCAGAGGGATATCAAAGCATCTTGGGGGTAGAGTGAGGGAGAAGTCCCATGGGACATCATCAAATGGTTAGAATTACACCCAAAACAAGGAGGTAATATGATATATTCTGTTTTGGGTTAGGAAACATAGATTTGAGCCCAGACTCTCCTACTTAGTAGCTCTGTAATGCTGGAAAAATTAAGAGCACTTTATCATAGGGACTTTATATTCTATTGGGAGACTAAGGCTCAGAGAGGTCATCCAACATCACCCAGATAGCAAGGAGAACAAATAGAATTGCACTAATATTCTGATTTTAAGTTTACTGCTCTTCCCATGACACAAAGGTATCTCCTTGATGTGAACTACTTAAGGAATTTGTTGTATGTTTGAGCTTCTCATATTGTATGAGATAAATATTAGAAAGTTCTCCACAATCTACCTTCATCTTATATTTCTAGTTTTATTTCCTGTGGTTTCCCTTGATGCTCTCTGTGATGCTTACAATCTGGACCTTTCAGTGTTTCCAGAACATACTCTGAGCTTTGCCTACCCTTAAACCTTTCCTCACACCATTCCTTATGGCCAAAATGTCCTTTCCCCACATTGCCTTCCAAATCCTATCCATTGGATGGCTCAAGAAGACTTCCATGAATTGATTCAAGATGAAGTGAGCAGAATAAGGAGAACAGCTCATGTTAATATCAATGTTGTTAAAAACAAACAACTTGGGAAAACCTTCAGAATTGATCAATGCAATGGCCAACTCTGATTCCAGAGAACCAATGATAAAGCTCGATACCCACTTCCAAGATTTTCTGTTTCTATCATGCTTATCATTTCTTATGATAATAATATTCCATTAAATTCATGTGCAACAATGTATTTAGCCATTCTCTAATTATTGGGCACTTCCTTTGTTTCCATTTCTTTGTCCCTCTTGGGGCCTATGCCTAGTAGTGATATCTCTGGATCATAGTTTAGTCACTTAATTTGCATAATTTTAGATTATTTTCCAGAGTGGTTGTGCCAATCCACAGCTCCATCAACAATGCATCAGTGAACCTATTTTTCCACAATCCCTCTTACATTGACTATTACCACCTTTTGCCATTTTTGCCAGTTTTCTGAGTATGTAATGAATCCTCAGAGTTATTCTGATTTGCATTTCTTTTATTAGTTGTTATTTAGAGCATTGTTTCACATGCTAGCAATTTTTTTAAAGAAATGTTCCTTCATATCCCTGGACCATTTCTTTATCTTTTGGTCTTCTGTATATTAGTTGCCACTATATATCTCAGAGAGCAAACCTTTTTCATAAATATTTGATACAAATATTTTTCTTAGGCAACTACTTCATTTCTGATCCCCAATGCATTAATTTTGTTTGTGTGAAAGTTTTCAATTTCATATAATAAAATTTATTTATATTATCTTTTGTAATTTCTACCTTCTCTTTTTAGATAAGAATTCATCCCATCCTCATATCTATGAAAGATATGGAATATGTTTTCTCTTTTTTGTATAGCAGGATCTTTATCCACTTTGAATTTGTGGTGGAATATGGTATAACAAGTTGGCCAAAATCTAATTTGTTTCAGACTGCTTTCCAGTTTTCTCAGCAGTTCTTATCAAAAAGTGAGTTTTTGCCTAGATAAGTTATCTTTAGAGATTTGTGGCTCAATCTTAATAGATGTCTGTTTAATTGAATTGAATGACTGACTCTGGGGTCAAAGTCCTTATGAAACATCCTTTGATAATGAGGTAATGAGAAGCATTGTCCTCTTACAAAGGACCAGAAGTTGGGAAAAATGCAACCAGAGATTGAATCCCAGTTCTAAGATTTCCTTTGTGTGGGGCCATAGGCTAGATGCTGATCTGCCCTGGACTTTAGTTTCCCCCTTCAGAAAAATGGAGATAATTACTGTAGAAACAGCCTTATAGGATTGTTGTAGGGAAAATGCCAAATCTTAATTACAACATGAAACTGAGCAGGTATTATTAGATGAAAATTATTTATACTTGATACTTACTGTTAGTATATAAAAGATGATTCTAAAGTACTCTAGGCATTCTTATCACCAGAATCCTCAGTCCAATCACCATACTGATTATCACCAACCTCAATAGCATTCCCAATATCAACACCATCATCATCATAATACCACCACCATCATCATCACTATTGCCACCATTACTAACTACATAATCACCATTAATTATAACACTAAAAGGGTTTCATAGGGGGCAGTTGGGTAGCTCAGTGGAGTGAGAGCCAGGCCTAGAGAGAAGTCTTGGGTTCAAATTTGGATTCAGACAATTCCTAAGTATATCACCCTGGGCAAGTCACTTAACTCTACTTGCCTAGCCCTTATAGCACTCTTCTATATTGGACCCAATACACAGTATTAATTCTATGACAGAAGGTATAGGTTTTAAAAAAAACCTAGAGTTTTTTTTAGACCTAGACCTAAAGTCTCTTCCAGCTCTAAATAAATTATCATATAAACTATAGGGGTTTTTTTTAAGTTACACATAAAGAGAGTATATACTACCTGCCAGGACAGTACAGAAGAAAAAAAATAATGTATTTAGGATCAGAAGATCATAATTCAAGACTTTCCTCTAACATGGAATATGCATATGACCTTGGATTGTTCAAATCCTTTCTTCAAGAACTATCTGTAAAACTGGAGGATGGGAGGCATGTGAACTAAATCAGCCCTAAGGTCCCTTCCATTTCTAAATCTGAGATCCTTAGTATGACTGAGAACTTTGGGAAAATGACTACTGGAGGAAGTCATTATAGTCTGGCTTCATCAGGGAATGTGTATAAGAGAGATGAAATTTGAGCTGTGCCATAAAAGAAGGGAAGGAGATAGAAAAAGGAGAAAATCAAAAAGGACATTCTAGGCAGGATAGCATGAGGAAAGGTGCAGATTGCATTTATAATATTAATTCCAGAATAAATCACCATTTATTGCTGACATGCTTAAAAGAAAGGCATTGACAAGCTAGGGCATTTCTAAATGAAGAAAACCATGAGCCTGTGGCATCAAAGAAAGAACACTGGATTTGGAATCAGAGAAGCCAGGTTCAGAATCAAGAGCTTCCAACAGTGCCTAGTATAGTTTAGTCAGCCATTTTTCAGTCATATATGACTCTTTGTGATCCCATTTAGACTTTTCTTGGCAAATATATTGGAGTAGTTTGTCATTTCCTTCTCCAGCTCATTTTACAGATAAGGAAACTGAGGCAAGCAAAATGAAATGACTTGCCCAGGGTTAAGTGCATAGGTCAGATTTGAACTCAAGAAGATAGCACTGTACCACCTAAGTCAGATATAGTACCCATTACCTCATTTGTGCCCATTACTTGATTGCTGACAAATTTAAATATTTCTCCCATTTAATCTCCCACAAAAACAATAATAATAATTACTTCTTTTTGACACTCATATTAGTAATCATTTAGTTGGAGAGACAAAGGGCAGCTAGATGGCACAGTGGATAGAATGCCAAGCCTAAAGTCAGGAAGATTAATCTTCCTGAATTTAAATCTGGCTTCAGACACTTCCTAGCTATGTGACCCTGGGCAAATTACTTGACCCTATTTGCCTCAGTTTCCTCATCTGTCAAATGAGTTGAGTAGAGAAATAGCAACCACTGCTGTATCTTTACCAATAAAACCCCAAATGGAATCACAAAGAGTTGGACACAACTAAACAATAACAAATAGTGGAAGCATTATTGTCCTCAGCTTAGAGGTTAGGATATCAGGCTCAGAGCAGTTGAGTGACCTGTCTAGAATCACATAGCTAGCAAGTAATGGAACTTGAACCCAGTGCCCCTCCCTCAAATCCCAAGGCTCTTTCCACTATAGCAATCTGCTCAAAAAAAAAAAAAAAAGCTACAAGATTCCCAAGAAAATCTAGAGTGAAAACTAGACAAGGATCGGCGGGTGTTTTTTCCCCTTTGCTCTCGTTTAAAAACTTTATCTCTGAAGGCACTCAGCAATTGTCCCTTTCTCCCCTGAACTAACTCCAGATGGAGGCAAAGTGAACCATTGGAGAAGTGAGGAAGAAAGAGAGAGAAGCAGAGCCTGCCAGGAGTCACAGCCAAACCTAAAAGGTTTTACCTGGAAGGCTTGGCTGGCTTGGGAACCAAGAAGGCAGATGTTGGTGTTTATGGGGAGAAAGAGAGAGTAAACCTGATTTTCTAATTGAAATGGCTTTGGTGGCCCCACTTCAATCCCAACTGGGCAAGAAGCCAGAATGTAGGTCCGGCCAGCCAGCCTCTTTCTTCCCAACTGGCACATTCATACTCAGGCTCAAGATGGGCCCAGACTAAGATTTCATTGCTTGAAGGGATAGTAATAAATACTATTAAAGGCTGAGCCCCAGGGAGCCAAGGCTAGGCCAGGATGCTCAAGAGATAGAATGGGGCTTTTGGCAAAGAAGAAGAAGCTTTTTCTCCAGACCTACCGTATTCACTCTGGGATTCTCTCTCCATCAGGCACTCTTTGGGGCTTTGGTTCTAAAAGGTACCAGGGGATTATGTAGGGATGTTTAACTCCAAGGGCATTCTAGTAGAATTGAAGAGAGAAAAACTACCCAGCTATACTTTCTGCTCCTATCTAGGCTGAAAATAAAACGTTTTGGAGCACAGGACGCTTTGAGGGAGTTGAGGGGAGAGGATATCTTCTTGTAGACAGACGAATGCATAATTTCCCCAACCAGCAAGAGATTCCTTTTGGAGCTCTTCTGACTACAGGCTTATACAGCATAGTCACCAAAAGGTTTATTGGTGTTGAGCGGGACAGGAGCATCAAGGAACCGTTGTTAAAAGATGAAACTGAGAAGTTATACAAAGAAGAAAGTCATTGATTTAGGCTTCAGAGGAACCTATTTCCAAGGTCATCTGATTCAACTCCTCGTTGCACAGTTGAGGAAACTGAGGCCTAAGAGATCTGGAGCTGGAAAGCAGTTGAGAGGTCATCTGGTCCAACTCTGCCCTGCAAAGATGAGGAAACTGAGGCCCACAGAAATGATACATATTTGCCCAAGGTTGTGCAGCTCTGAAATAGCAGAGTTGGGGTTTGAACTTGGGACTTTTGACTCCAAGCTCAGTGTTAGTTATTCATTTCTTCTTTAAAACTGGTGAGAAAAAAAAAGAATGAGTGTTACTTCTGCTTAGTGTAGTGCTGCTCCATCTGTCCTTTAGAGAGTGGGAGACACCTGGAAGAAACAGAATTATGAACACTTACGGAAACACTGCCTGGATGTTTGCTATTGAGCAAAATAGTTCCTTTTTGAGCTACAGGTTTTTAACTTTAAAATGAGGGAGCTAGAGGGGACAGCTGGGTCACTCACTGGATTGAGAGCCAGACCTAGAGATGGGAGGTCCTGGGTTCAAATTTGACTTCAGACACTTCCCAGCTGTGTGACCCTGGGCAAGTCACTTGACCCCCAGTGCCTAACCCTTACCACTCTTCTGCCTTGGAGCCAATACACAGTATTGACTCCAAGATGTAAGGTAAGGGTTTTAAAATTAAAAAATAAAATAAAATAAATAAACAAACAAACAAACGAATGAATGAATGAATGAATGAATGAAAGGAGGGAGCTAGAATAAATACCTTTTAAGGAACCTTCTAGCCTTGAGTCTTATAATCCCAATTGGCTAAACATGATATTTAAACTGGGTCCAGTCTTTATAGAGCATCCAAAGTTTGATTTCAGGATCCAAGACTGAGAAACAAGTTCATGTGCCCATTATTCCTAGGGGTTCTTCATTTCTCACAATGCTACCTTCACCTCACTCTGGAATGGGATCTTCAGTACCTAGGACAGTGCCTGGCACATAGTAAGTGCTGAATAAATGATTATTGATGGATGGATTGATTGGTTTTCTCTTTCCTAACGATCCTGGGATTATCCGGTAGGATGAAACCCCTGTATCTGCTTAATTATTTGGGAAAGCTCTTCCAGGGATATCTGACATTTAACCTGTGACCTCAGGAGGGTTCCTTACCCTCTTTGTATCTCAGTTTCCTGATTCATAAAATAGCAATGATGACAAAGTGCTCCAGTACCTACCATGGAGGCTGGTACACAGTAGGTATTTAATTACTACTTTTTGATTGATATTGTAAGGAAAATGCTTGGTAAGCCTTAAAGTATTAGAATAATAATTGACATTTTTCAGTTTTTGCAAAGTGTTTTATACTTGTTATTTTATTTGAACCTTCAAACTACCCTGTGAGGTAAATACATTATTATCCTCATTTTAAAAATGAGAGAAGTAATTTTTCCAGCACCACAAAGAGAGGAATATGAGCGAGGGGACATGAGTTCATATTCTGAGGATCAAAAACAATATTTAGCTTATCACAGTGCTTGACACATAGTAGGTGCTTAATAAATGTTTGTTCCTTACTCTGAACCAGAATTCAATTTTTTATACCACTGTGACAATGGGAGCATCTACTCCTACCTCTCATAGCTAACTCTGATGTTCCACTCACCCCAAATCCCCTAGTATTTCCATTAACCATTTCATTCTACCTAGAAAAGATGGTTCCTTGCAGACATCACATCAGCAGTGACTGCCACACACCTGCAGGGCTGATGGAGAGCAGAGAACATGCAACATCAATCTGGTCTTCAAGTCTCCACTGTACTGGGCTCAGGCAGCCAGAGCTGCTGTTTGCAAGTACAGCCTGTCAGGAAGTACCCTGAGTATTCTGATAACATCTGTATGGGTGGGGGAGCAGTAATGGCTGATGGCAGGTGTGAAGAGCAGACCTTGCTATTTGTTCTGAATGACCCTGCTGTAAAGACATATTGCCCTTTGATGTAGATGGATCTATCTAAGATATGCTTTTTTATCTCCTTTCAGAGGTAGGAAATAGACCCTCTCTTCAGTATATTCATTCATTGGAACACTCCAAGGCATCCAGGAACATTCACCTATCCTGGCCTAAAGATTCTATCTCCTGACACCAAACTCAACAAGAAGAAGAAAAAACACACAGACAATTCCACTAACTCACACCAAACTGAAAGGGGATGGTTGTGAGCTCCCTGCATCAGATTTGAGTGAATGGAATTTATACAAGATGTGTACTGTAGGCTCACGTGAGAAGTAGGGACAAAGAGGGCATAGCACAAACTGAGATCCAAGTGGGTAAAAAGAAGCCCAGGCTGAGGGAAGCACCAGGCATTTATCAAGGAAACTCATGTCAATGGATTGAGCATGCCTACTGTAACACTAAAATATGGAAACTCCTCATGGAAGAGCTGGGGGAGACCTAGTGTGGTTTGGGAAGAACATGGAATACAATTTCAGGGCTAGAAAGAACATTTGAACATAGAATGACAGCACTGGGAAGGACTTTGTGGCACAATATCAGTACTGAGAGGGACCTTAGAACATAGAATGTCAGAATAGAGAGAGACCTTAGAAAATAGCTTAGAGGCTCAAAATTGGAAGGGATCCTTAAACACCAATGAGTCAGAGTACATCTATTTAAAACTGTATTTCTAGTTCTGAGAAAGGTTGAAATACACAATTTTTCTATCTCTTTCTACCGGCAATTCATTTACCTTTTCTTTTAAAAATTTTGATGCCATAGCATTTGCTAAATATATGTTTAATACTGATATTACTTCATTATCTGTGGTACCTTTTAACATAATATAGTTTTCTTGCTCATCTCTTTTAATTATATCTAATTTAGCTTTAATTTTATCTGATCATGATTGCCACCGGATTTTTTTTATCAGCTGAAACATAATAAATTCTACTCTGGCCCCTTATTTTTACTCTCTGTGTATTAATAAATAAAACATTTCTTATAAACCCTGTCCTGTCATTCTGGATTTTGATCCATTCTGCTATCCATTTCCATCTTATGGGTGAGTTTATTCCATTCACATTCAAAGTAATATTACTAGTTGTGTATTTCCTTCTATCGCATTTTTCCTTACTGTTCATCCATTTTCTCTGTTTTTATCCCATCTCTCCTCAGAAGTATAATTTACTTCTGATTACCTAACCCACATACCCTTCTTGAGTTCCTCACTCATCCTATCCTCTTGCCCTCCTCTTTCTCTGTCAGTTAAGATTTTATACCCTTCTAGATGTATGTGATTTCCTCTTTAATCCAGTTCCAAGGAGAATGCTTCCCACACTATGCATCCTACACCCTATCCTCCCCTCCCCTGTAATAGTTCTTCCATTTATGGTTCTTTTTATGAGATAATGTGTTCCATTTAGCTCTCCCTACCCAATTTTATTTTTTTAGGATCATCCAATCATAATCATTTCAACCCCAAGCCTTCTATCTTTGTATAGTCTTTTGAACTACCCTTAAAATGATAACATTCTTAAGCCTTTTCCTATATAACAGGTAAACAATTTAACCTCATTAAATCCTTCATAATCATTCATGATTATCTCCTTATATTTCTCTTGATTTTTGCATGTCAAATTTTCTATTCAGTGATTGTCTTTACCTCAAGAATTCCTTTAGATCATTAAATATCTATTTTTCCCTTACAGGATTACACTTAGTTTTGCTGGGTACCAGGTTATTCTGGTTGCAAACCCAGCTCCTTTGTTTTTTGGAATATTATATTCCACACACTCTGGTCTTTTCATGTAGAAGCTACTAAAACTTGTATTATCCTGACTATAGTTCCATAATATTTAAATTGTTTCTTTCTAGTTTCTTGTAATATTTTCTTCTTGACCTGTGACCTTTGAAATTTAGCTATAATGTTCCTGTGAGTATTCCTTTGGGGTTCTCATATCCATGTTTCTCTTTGGCTTGGGTTCATGAGTCACTCACCTAACAAATATAGTTTCATAGGATAATAGAAACCTCAAGGCCAGTGTCACTATTTAATGTTTTCAACATATGCCTGGGTTCAGGGTCAGTGTTGTTTATAATTCCCTATGTTATGCATGAGTTTATATGCATGTGAAACAGGTCTGTGACTATTAATAAACTGTGGCCAGAGGCAAATCATACTACCTTTCTGAGCCTTTACTCATCTATCAAATGGAGATAAATCCTGCTTCTGCTTACCCTCATTCGGTGATGAAGTGATGGATGCAGAAATGCTTTGACTAGTATAGAATCCTACCCAAGATAAGGATTCTGAGCACTGGAAAACAAAGCCTAGCTTGCTGGCATATAGGCTGAATACAGTGTTTACTTTCCCTGATCCTGCTTAGTCAAAAATCTAACTGGTAACTGATTATATGTGGTCAGTGAATCCTTGGCCATTGCCAACCAAATTGCATAGAACAGTAGAAAGAGTCCAGGCTCTGAAGTTAGAGAACTCATGTTCAAATCCTACCTCTGATACCTACAACCTGCACAACTATGGGCAATTTGCTTAACTTCTCTGGCCCTCAGGTGAGATCTTACGCCAGATCCTTTGATTTCAAACCAGCATTCTTTCTGTTGTGCTACTTTGCCTCTAAAACTAAAGACAGAGACCTCCTCAGGAAAAGATTGGAATAGATGGTCTCTGAGTTCTCTTCTAAATATGAGATTCTATGACAAGCCAATCCAGGCTCTTTCCCAAGAATAGACACAACTAATTAAAAAAAAAAACAAGATGTTTGCAGTTATAATATTTGATTGTCACAACAATCCTTCTAAGTATGTACTATTTATGCTTGAGAAAACTGGTGCAAATAAAGGTTAAATGACTCACCCAGGATGCCTCACTGTCTGAGGATAGAAAGATCTTCCTGATTCCAGGCCATAGGGTTCTATGCCCAGCATCACCTTGTACAGTGATGGTGAACCTTAAATTGCAACCCTCACACTGCATTTGAGGCCCCGCCCACCTTGCCCCAGACAAGGGAGGGAGGAAGTTCTCTCATTCGGCAGCTTGGCAGAGGGGTGGGTCACGTGACAAATGTCCTCAGACACAGTGGAGAGGGGAAGGGGAATAGCCCCCTCCAGCATGTGTGCCATAAATTCACTAACGCAGCCCTACCTGCTTCCAGCTATACTTCTTTTATTTTTATGACATTGTCTCTGATGGTCTGCTATGTGGAATCCTGTGTGCCTAGTATGCTGGAGTCATGTATATAGGTCATGTATTCTTTCCATTTTTCCAAAATGATTTATTCTTTCAAGTTTCTCTTCAATATTTAAAAATTAATTTTTTAAACCAGGAAAAAAATAAATAAATATGAGATTATAGAAAGTTTTACTTTCTTAGGCTTACCCCAATTTTCTAGCCCATTGAAATATTTTCAGATCCATTTTTTTGCCTAGTACATTAACTATCCTTCCAGGCTTTGCGTCTTCCACAAATTTAATAACCACATCATCCATGCTTCCATCCAAGTTAGATGTCAAGATGTTGAACAAGACAGAACCAAGGACAAATCCTGAGACCTCTCCTTCCAAATAAACAATAACCCATTAATCAACAGCCTTTGGGCCTAACTATTCATCCAATTCCAAATTCACCTAATTATTCTGTAATCCAACCCACCTCTCTCCCTTATGCATCCAAACTAGAGATACTTTGTCAACCTTTTTTCATTTTTCTTAATCTTTTTCCTTGGGGGAAGAAGAGAATCTTAATATCTTCCAGTTACAATTTTTGACTTTGGGTCTTAGTTTTGCCATATGAAAAATAAAATAATTGGACCAAATGACCTACAATGTTGTTTCCCAACCCAAATCTATGATCCTTCATTCCTATTATATCATATCTATGGAATTTTCGTGATCTATGACCAGTCAAAATTGGAATAAATTGGTTAAAAAATATACAGACATCAACCTTAAGCCTAGGAATGTGAAAAAACTACCTACAAGGTAAAGTTTTAGGGACAATAAGGAAGGCCATCAGCCCAAAGTAATCTCCCTGAGAGCTTGTCAGGATGGCTGAAATTCCACCATTGTGAGTCTATTCATTTTTCTATGACTTTGGTCCCCATTGAGATGTAAATCCCTCTGGCAAAGTAAAGGAACTAAGCCATTGTCAACTATTAATGGTAAAGTAGATCTTGCCAAGAGGCCAATTTAGGCTGAATGGGGGGGAGGAGGAGAATTCTGAACAATTAGAGTTGTCCAAAAGTGGGGTTGGCTTCCTCTAGAGTAGGAGTTCATAACCTAGGGTCCATTAATGAGCTTTACAAAATAACTATTTCAACATAATTGGTTTCCTTTGTAACTCTGTGTATTTCATCTAATGCATTCAAAAATATTATTCTGAGAAGAATCCCATAGGTTTCACCAGCCTGCCTACCTGCCAGAGAAGTCTGGGATGTTAACAAGGTTAAAAACTTCTGCTTTAGAGGTAGTGGATTTCACTGTTCATTGGAAGCCTTTAAATGATTGCTGGATAGTCCCCTACTGGAAATTCACTCTAGAGAGGAGGCTTCTTCTCCAGTACAACTTGTTTATCACTGCATGGTTGTTGAAGACCCTTTCTACTCTGAGGTTTTGTGGCACTGTGACTCTCCAAAAGACCCATGACTTCCTACTTTGGTATTTCTCCTGAAGACAGATCCCAAGGCATAGTTTTCTCACTGTACAGTCTTTGCAATTTGTCAGGGACAAAATTAAACAATCACTTGGTGGCCAGACTCCTAGTGCTGAGCATCCCAGAATCTCATTAGGCTGATCCTAATGTGACTGATACACACAGAGTCTCCTCCAGCACCAGGCTTGTACATTCATTCCTTTCAGCTTGGTAGGACCCAGGAGATGGCATAGTGGACAGAACATGGAATTTGGAACCAGAAACACCTAAATTCAGCTCTTGCCTCATCCAATACCTTTTTATGTGACACTGGGCAAGTCACAATTTCTCTGTTTCTTTACCAATGAAAGAAAAATGATAACAGGACCTACTTCACTCTTTTGTTGTGAGGATCAAATGAGATCACATATGTATAGTGCTTTATAAATCTTAACGTACTATATAAATGTTGGCTATCGTTACTGAATCATAGCCATTTTGTGGCATTGCTATGACCTTTGAAAGATTCTAAGTCATCACAACCCTCTCATGAAGTCTCTGATGTGGATTTGAGAGGGAGTCATCTATCCCTTTATTCTGAGTTAATTTGTGATAGCTACCTGAGAGCAATCTTTGAAAGAATAGCAAAGGAAGAAAGAGTCCAATACAGAATTTCAGGTCACTGACAAAGGAAGTCCTAGTTAAAGTATTATGGGAGCCCAAAGAGGGGGAAAGAGTCAGTCTGTCAGTCAATAATCATTTATTAGGTGCCCACTATGTGGCAGGCACTGTGCTAAGCATTGGGAAAGAAGGGCAAAAGATAATCTCTGCCCTTGAGGAGCTCATAATTTAATGGCTATGAATGCTACAGAATATAGGATTAGAATATTAGTACTTGAATAGACTTGAAAGAATATCATTGCGCTTTATCTAAGAGAGGAGGAAACTGAGTCACAGTGGGGACGAGGCTTACTTTGGAGAGTAATAAATGTGTTATCATTAGAACTACAACTACAACTGCCATTCCAATGTTGTCCATTATGCTATTTCTCTAGGAGTGTTTCCACAGCTGTTGAATGGGTATGATAATAGCTATTCTGTTTGACCCCCAAAAAGAGTTAAAGGAATAGAATGAAACCATGCATGTGAAAATACTATAAGAAACTCTATTTCAAAGTGCACAATTAGGCATCTCATCTCCAAAGAGTGAGCTTAATTCAAACAGGTTGTTCTTGGCTGTAGAACTTCTCCAGTTCTACAGGTAGCATGATATTCTGGAGTAGCACAAGCTACTGTCTCTTCCTTCATCCCAATGAAACTACAAAAGGAACAGGAGCCTAAGATCAAACTTGTGCTTTTCAATTTCTCCATCTATTTATTATTGTATGCTTGCCATCTCATACAAGCCTGTCTATTTGGTAATACACTAGCTCTGTTATCCCTCTCTAGATTCATGAAATGTACCTACGTCAGTACTGGTGCCATCATCCTTCTCTCAACTCAGCAGTCCTCTGCCTTCAAAACATCTCAGGGCCTCTTCATAAGGGAAAACTCCCAAGTGCTTCACAAGGATGTATCTACTCCTCTAGCTGAACATCCTATTCTCCCCACTGTCCTGATGGGACTCAGGTTAACAGAGTCACAGCTCATGGGGTAAGTGAGCTTGGAGTTTTCATTGATCATTAGCATTTGAAAGAAAAGAGAATGTGGAAAGTGGAGGGACTTTAGAACTTGGAGAGTCATGAAATAAATATAAGAACAGAGAATATCAGCTAGGGAAACTAGAACATGGAATGTCAGATCTAGGAGGGGCTCTAGAGCACTGAATGTGAAAGTGAGAAGAGATTTTAGAGCATGAAATGTCAGAACTGGAAAGGGAGGACCTTGGGACCTGGGATGTCATTACAAAAAGGTTTCTGATCACATGGAATATTAGCTCTGGGAGGGTCTTAGAATACAGCATGTTATGGACCTTGGTACTGAGGTTAGAGTTGGAAAGGACCTTGGAAGGTAGAAAGTAAAAGTGAGGGGGGGCCTTAGGTATCATATGTTCCAAACTGTTAGAGAGTGAATGATTTACTCGGGTTCACACAAAGTGTTAATGCTAAAAGGTAGGGCTAAGACCCAAGTCTCCTAATGCTACCAAGGATGGATGGTAGATTGTTTTTATTGACAGTTCAATCATGGCAAAAAATGGCCACATGCCTGTACCAAAGCCAAAAAAATCCAGCCCCAATTAGAATGGCAGTAAAGAAAGAGAGGAGAAACCAGAGTAAAAGCAATCAACTCTATTAATAGCATTAATAAATGTTCCGAGTATAATACCACTGTGTTCTGAACCTGCTCGTGGGAGGTGTTGCTTACGTTCATTTGCATATTAATTTGGAAGAAAAATGCTGGGCTCTTTCTGCTGGGATAAATAAATGCCAGGGGAAGTGCTCAGATATGGGGTACTGCTAATTTGTGTTTCCTTTCCCTCACAGCAGGAAGACCAGTTTGCCGCCAGGAAAACATTTCAGAAAGGCAGTGTGAGGCAGAATCAAACTGGGCCAGGCAAACTCCAGTGGGGGTTTTGCCCAACAGCCAGCAAGGTTGGGGAGTTGAGGGGGAGAGACTGATGGGAAAGGGGTAGGATGGAGGAGAAGCTGGAGCTCAGGAGAACAAGTAACCAGGAAGAAAATCTGGGATATATCTTCATTGACCATCTGGGAAGCCAAGGGTGGAACTTCCTTCCATTAGAATCATAACATCTAGACCTTTAAGGCACTTCAGAGGCTATCTGGTCCAACTTATGCATTTTTTTTTAGAAAATTTTATTTAGCCAATTTAGAACATTATTCCTTGGTTACAAGAATCATTTTCTATTCCTCCCTCCCCTCCCCCACCCTTTCCCATAGCTGATGCACAATTCCACTGGGTTTTACATGTGTCTTTGATCAGAACCTATTTCCATGTTGTTGATGTTTGCACCAGGGTGATCAATTAGAGTCTACATCCCCAATTGTATCCCCATTGAACAATGTGAACAAGCAGTTGGTTTTCTTCTGTGTTTCTACTCCCACAGTTCTTCCTCTGAATGTGGATTGTGTTCTTTCTCATAGATCCCTCCGAGTTGTTCAGGATCACTGCATTGCCACTAATGGAAAAGTCCATTACATTCGATTGTGCCACAGTGTATCAGTCTCTGTGTACAATGTTCTCCTGGTTCTGCTCCCCTCACTCTGCATCACTTCCTGGAGGTTGTTTCAGTCTCCATGGAATTCCTCCACTTTATTATTCCTTTGAGCACAATAGTATTCAATCACCAACATATACCATAATGTGTTCAGCCATTCCCCAATTGAAGGGCATCCCCTCATTTTCCAATTTTTGGCCACCACAAAGAGCACAGTTATGAATATTCTTGTACATGTCTTTTTCCTTATTATCTCTTTGGGGTACAAACCCAGCAGTGCTATGGCTGGATCAAAGGGCAGACAGTCTTTTAGCACCCTTTGGGCATAGTTCCAAATTGCCCTCCAGAATGGTTGAGTCAGCACAGACTCAACAGACTGCCATCTATACCACACCCTCATAACACATGTGAGGCCCCCTTTACCCCAGACAGGGGAGGGAGGAAGCACTCCCATTGGCTGCTGGGTTGAGGAGCAGGGAAATGAGGAATGCTCTCAGCAAATGTAGAGAGGCAGAGAGGAACAGCTTTGCCCTGAGTCCCTCTGGTAAGGAATTCTTGTGCTGACTGCAGGCGTGCCCACAGAAAGAGCTCTGTGTGCCCTTTTTGGCATATGTGCCATAGGTTCACTACCACTGCACTCTATAAAAAGAGCTGTTATTAGCTATTATTGGCTAACATTAATTTATTGTCATTAGCTTATTTCCTGGGGTCATTGTTCTTCCCACCATGTGCTACATTACCACCTGGGTCCTCAGTCCAGCAGAGAATGCTGGTCTCTTTTCAACTATGAGGTCGAGTTCATAATGCCTTTTGAACTGAGCACTGTCTTGGGCACTAGAGGGCATAGCTTTCATAAAGAGGTCATCAGGACTAATGAGACAACAAATGTGAAAATCCCTTTCATGCTCCAAGGGAATCAAGGGGAAGGGCGGGGGGAATAGCATTAGCCTTCAAAGAACGCCAAAATGATGTCCCTGATCATAAATTGGAATCAGCTTCACTCACTCTTCCAGAGGCATCAAAGTCCAGTAGCAAGACGGAAGTCAGAATGAACATACATACCCATTTACAAACCTATAAACATGTACATACACATGTATATATACATATCCACATTCACAAACACATTCATACTTCACCATCCAGCAGAGAAAAAAGATATGGCAGCTCGTAGCTCTCCATGACCCCAGTTCAAACTCCTCTAGACCCTGCCCGGGCCAAGCCTGCATTTTCTCTCCCCTCTCTGACCGCCTAGCATTCTTGTGCTCTGTCAGCAGTAAGTTTGGACTCTATTCTTTCTGGCATCTAAAGCCCATCATCACAATTTTGCTCCATCCTGCTTTTCTAGGTAGGTCACACACAAACATACATATACACACATGCACATATATATATACACACAGACAGCAAGTCATCTCACATTTCTGCACCTTAGTTTTCTCATCTCTAAAATGAGGATGAAAAAAGCTGAGCCTAGCTGGCTGGATTGTCTTTAATGTACATGAGTTAGGCAAGTAAAATGCTTTGGAAAGCATTAAGTATGCTTTGTATGAACTAATACTCCAGAATCTCTAAATAAGGTAGGACCACCAAGGTCATCTAGCTTAACTCGTACCTAAACTACAATCTTCTCTTCAACGTGGCAGATCTTCCAGCCACTTCTTGAAGGCGATGGAGAATTTACTAAATCACCAAACTGCCAACTGGGGCACCGAGAGAAGCATGTGGTGGGTTACTCTGAGAAGACATCAGAACATGCGTTGGACCTTAGAAGAATTTAGAGGATCAGAGAAAATATTCCATTTTCCAGAAACAGCATGAACTCCCTTTAGTTCTCCCAGCATGGCAGATTGGTCTTACATGTACTTCCTTGTCAACTGGCATTTATTCATTCCTTACCAAATTAAGGAAGACATTCTCAGGGAGCTGGAAAGGTATGCATGCACCCTTGGGGAATGCATGTGCCTGCACACACACATCGGTGTGCAAAAAAAGCAATTAAGGAAAGGAATGCAGTGACACAGAGACAGTCTGTCAGCTGTGGCAAGTTGACAAATTCTGTATTGTAAGAATAAAAAGCAGCAGCTCAACCATCTTGCCTTCCTCCCAAGCAGCATTCATGTCACCTTGGGGAACAGGGTCCCAGGTTTGCAAACCCTGAGTACCAACTGCAGCAATAGCTATGAAGAGCAAAGAATAGATGCAAAAATGGAACAGGAAATGCTTTCTTTTGGTGCAAAGAAAACAGATCAACACATGATGGTGTTGACATTGGCAAAGGATGCAATTGATGGGTATAAATGCAGTGGGAAAGGGGGTCTATACGTCTCCCAGAGAACCAACCCCATGAGGAAGGAGGGAGAAGTGAAGAAGGTGTCAGGAGAAAAACACCACAGAGAACTGGATGCTAAATTTGGGACTAAGTAAGAGAGAAAGATGAAGCCATGTAGCATAGGCAGGCAGAGGATTACAAGATGTGGAGGCAGTAATCACAGAACCACCACCTGCTGAATGTCAGTACCCTGGGGAAAGCCCTTAGAGTTTCACCTTGGTTGTAGCTCTGGTTAAATGACATTCATTTAAACATCCTCCAGTTTAGGGTTACAAGACTGCCAGACTACAATAGCTCTCCTGGTTCTCACTCCCCACCCCAGTTGATAATGTCCTCCAAAAATTGCCCTGCCATTTTAAATAGATTTTATCTGTATTTATTTCTGAATATATTGCCTACCTCACAGAATGTAAGTTTCTTGAAGAAAAAAATTATTTCTCTTTTTCTCTTTGTATCCCTAGTACCTAGCACCATGTCTAGAATATCACACCCCGTTCAAATGGAAGCTTCTGGGGGTGAGAGTCTATGTCCTTTTTGGTCTTTGTATCCTCAGTAGCCAATACAGTAACTGACCCAAAGTAGGTGATTACGAGATATTTGCTTGAGTAGCAGAATATTGTGGACCTCAGTTACCTAAAGTGAAGCAAAAGATGTGACAAAGTGTTGTATGCGATTGTTGTGAACAAGATGGAGACATTTGACCTAGATGACGGAGGCTAATTTTTAAATAAATGATAAACCAGACCCAAAAATAGTCATTTGTGGACTGATATTGACATGTTCAACATTTTTATCAATAAGGTGAATAAATGTCTAAATAGAATGGGGATCAAACTTGTAAATAACAAAAAATGGAAAAAATAGCTAACAGCACCAGATGACAGAGTGGAATCTCAATAGGTTAGAACATTAGAAAACGTATATTAAGATGAAATTTGGGGACAGAGATTCAGGCTGGCCTGGGAGTTC
Organism: Monodelphis domestica; assembly: GCF_027887165.1. Classification (NCBI taxonomy): domain Eukaryota; kingdom Metazoa; phylum Chordata; class Mammalia; order Didelphimorphia; family Didelphidae; genus Monodelphis; species Monodelphis domestica. The sequence goes on from NC_077231.1 coordinate 97,674,752, forward strand.
ATTGTTATAGGGAATTCTTAGGTAAAGTAATTATTTCAACCAATACAGGTTGGCACTTTCTCTGTAACCTCTAGTGTTCAAGGGTTTTCTTTTTCCTTTGTTTTTTTAAAGACAATGGGGGTTAAGTGACTTGCACAGGGTCACACAGCTGGGAAGTGTCTGAGGCCAAATTTGAACCCAGGACCTCCCATCTCTAGACCTGGCTCTCAATCCACTGAGCTACCCAGCTTCTCCCCAAGGGTTTTCTAAAGAAATGAGAGGTTTAGTGATTTGCCCAGGGTCCCACAGCCAGCTTGTATCAGAGGCAGAACTTGAACTCAGTCCTTTATAGTTTCAAAGCCAATTCACTATGTGTTATGCTACACTGACTCATGTTGATATGGAATTTAATAGGGAAAAGTGAATTGGATCCAGAAAACACCTGCATAAGATAACATGGGAGAGGCATGGCTAGACAACAATTCATCCAAAAAATAATTTGTTCTGTAATGTGTCATAGAAGTAAAGATGTTAATGATTGGGGGGAGGGGTAGTAACAGTAGTAATAATAAAAATAATAATTCATTCTTGAGCTGTATAAGAGATATAGTGTCTAACAAAAGAAGGGGGTAGAATAGAGATGTTCTCCATAGTCAGATCAAATTTAGAATATTTTGTTTAGTTCTGGGCACTACAGTTTAGAAATGATTTTGAAAAACCAGAAATACCCTTCTGAGATCATGCCCTATGCCAATTGGTTAAAAAGAATTGGGATTATTTGATCTGGAGGGGATAAGGCTTGAAGTGGGGGAAAGGAAAGGATAGAACATGAGATTTGTCTTAAGTATGTTAAGAATTGTCACATGGAAGGAGGGATTTCATTTGCTGTGCTTGATCCCCACAATCAGAGCTAGTACCAGTGGGTTGAAGTTAGAGAAAACAAACTTTCAGGTTGGAAATATAAAGAAAAATGTCCTAAGATATTAGTGACCAAAAGGAGAATGAAGTGTCTTTTGATTTTCTAATTTCTCCTTCCCTGGAGGGTCCTTCAAGCCTAGGTAACAAGATCATCTGTTGAGGACACCCTAGACAACTTTCTCAGTAAGGAGCTGGCCAGACTGTGCATCTTCTAAGGTTCTTTCCAACTCTGAGATTCTATACTATTAACTAATATTTACATAGCACCACAAAGTATGCTTTGTGTGCATTACTTCATTTAATCCAGAATATAATAAAAATCCTTGTATGATCTGGATAGGTGGTGCAAAGAGTGAACAATGTTTCTCAGGTCCAAGGAAAAAAACTCTACCCCACTATTCTCTCTCTCTCTCTCTCTCTCTCTCTCTCTCTCTCTCTCTCTCTCTCTCTCTCTCTCTCTCTCTCTCTCTCTCTCTCTCTCTCTCTCTCTCCCTCTCCCTCTCCCTCCCCCCCCCCTCTCTCTCTCCCCCTTTCTCTCCATCTCTCTTTGTCTCTGTCTCTCTGTCTCTGTCTCTCTCCCTTTCTCTCCATCTCTCTCTGTCTCTGTCTCTCTGTCTCTCCCACTCACTCTTCCCTCACTCCTACACACTGACCTAGGCTTCAATCTTATGTTCCTTTGTCTAAGGAATATCTCCACTTACATGCGCCACCAAACTCAAACTAAACTTGAGATCTTTCCCCTCAACTTGTCCTTCTGTTGTCTTCTATTTCTTACAATTTCCTCACCATAAAAGCTTGCTGTTATCATGAATTCTTTCCTATCCTTCTTGTCCTAAAGATTCTTCCTCCCTCCATGTTGGGGGCCATCCAATCCATCCTTCATAATGCTTCCCAGTTTGATCTCTCATATGCCAGTCTGATTATGTCATTCCTCTGCTCAAAATCCTTCACTAACTTCCTGTTGCTCAAAGAATGGCACCTAGAAATCTCGGTTTGGCATTCCAAGTCCTCCAAAATCTGGACCATGGAGCTTTTCCATACTAACTCACACTATGAACCATTTCCCAGGTCCTTCTTTTGTGCTTTTGCTAATGCTCTTTCATGTGCCTGGAATTTCCTCCTCCTCCTCCTCCATCTTCCTTCCCTATTCCATATACTCCATATACTATCCCTGTCACCTCATGGTCCACCTGTTGAAATCCTTCCTAATCTTCCAAATGTTGAAAAGACACTAACACCTCTTTGAAAATGTTTTTAATCCTAAGAGTTGGAAAATACAGGCCACTCCAAAGAAGAGATATAAAAATGCATCATAACTTCTTTCCAGAGGTATCAGACCATGGATGAGGAACACTGACAGACAATAGGAGACTTTTTCAATATCATGGCTAGTTTTGCTGAATTTTTTCCCATTTTTTAAGTTCTTTATTTAAATGAATTTAAATATATGGAAAGGGGTGGAGGGAACATAGTAGGAAATATAGGTGATATAAAAACAAACTATAACTGTACAATTTATTTTAGAAATATTGTGAGATCTATATTATGATTAACAAAAAATTAAAAGGCAGCCCACTTCGCCTTTAGAACTCCTGGGGCACTTTGCCCCTTTCTTCAGCACTTGCCATACATGACTTTATGTTATAATAACAGCTAACATTTATAGAGAATTTTAAGGGTTTTATTCCAGTTTTTAAAAGATGTTGTTGATATTTTTTTATATCACAGTATATTTCTCTCCTTTTCTTTCCTCAGAGGTGCATCTCTTATAAATAAAGAATATTTTTTAAATATTTAATTTTTTCCAATTACATAAAAAAATTATATTTAACATTCATTTTTGAAATTTTGAGTTCCATAATCTCTCCTTCCCTCCCTTCTCTTCTCTTCCCCTAAAGTGGCAAGAAATTTGATATAAGTTATGTATGTGCAGTCATCCATACTAATCATGTTGTGAAAGAAAACAAGCCAAAAACAAACCAGAAAAATAAAGGATTTTTGTTTGTTTGTTTGTTTGTTTAAGTATGCTTCAATCTCCATTCAGACTCCATTAGTTCTTTCTTTGGACCTGGATAGCATTTTTTCATCATAAATCCTTCAGAATTATCTTAGCTCCATGGTGGTGAACCCATGGCACATGTGCCGGAGGGGATACTCAGAGCCCTCTCTGTAAGCATGTGTACCGTTGCCCTTACCCCCAGCATGGAGTTCACCAGAATTCATTACTAGAAATCCAGAGGGACTTGGGGGGGGGGCAGGCTGTTCCCCTCCCCCTCTCCACATGTCTGAGGACATTTCTCACATCTCTAAAAGGTTTTCTATCACTACCTAAGGCAAACTTATGGCATGCATGTCAGAGGGAGATGCTCCCCTATCCCTCTCCATGGGCACCTGAGGACATTTCTCATTTCACCTACCTCTCTACCCAGCAGCCCAATGGGAGTGCTTCCTCCCTCCCCTGTCTGGGGTAAGGGAGTAGGAGTTCACGTTCAATGTGTGGGTTGTAGTTTGGGTACTCAATCTCTAAAAGGTTTGCCATCACTGTATTATTGAGAATAGTTAAATCATTCTGAGATGCTCCTCATATAATATTACTATTACTGGGTACAGTGTTCTTACTCTGCTCACTTCACTTCATATCAATTAATATAACTCTTTCCAGGTTTTTCATAAAGCACCCTGCTGATCATTTCTTTTACACAATAGTATTCCATCACAATCATACCATATCAGCATTCCCCAACTGATAGGCATCCCTTCAGTTCCTAATTCTTTGCCACCATAAAAAGGTGCTATATTTTTATATAAATATGTACCTTTCTTTTTTATTTTTTATCTCTTTGGAACACAGACCTAACCTCTGGGTCAAAGGGTATGCATAATTTTATAGTCCTTTGGACATAGTTCCAAATTATCTCCAGAATCCTTGGACCAGTTCTTAACTCCACCAATAATGTATTAGTGTCCTGATTTTCTCATATACATTCCAGTATTTTTCATTTTCTTTTTGTGCTTTGTTATGTGAACTTTAGATTACTCCATCCTAGGAATGTCTACACCCCTACTTAAAGATTAAGTATTGAGGAGGATGGCCTATGACAGACATGTTCTAGCAAATGACAAATCAGAAACAACTGACAGAGCCCTGGACTGTCCTAAATCAAGCTTAAGCTACCATTGGTACATGTGAGACACAGGAAAGTGATGTAAAAACCATCTATATATTTCACGTCACTTCTTCTCTCCAGTCTTTCCCCGGAGAGGTGGCTCTGGCTAGTAGCATGCTGAGCGTTTCGACACCTTGGTGTGGTGGCAGCTATTGTCCAGTTTGGTGGTGAGTTTTCCTTGATACTATACTGAGAGAAGCTGAGTAACCTAGTTCAGGTGAGGTATCTTAACTGAGCTATCTCGGAGTTTAGAGTGATTTCTTTCTCCTTTACCTTCCAAACATTATCCTCTTAGAAATCCTATAATCTTCTTCAAAGACAACCAACACACATACTACATACAACCTACATGCTACATACAAACAACACACAACATACATGCAATGTGTCGACCACATACAGCATACCATGCACACAACATACATGCATGCAATGCACAAGACAATATACAAACAGCATACAAATAACGTACCACGAGCCTGTGTGCAACATACAATATACATGCAACACACCAACTATTCAGCACACTACATACTAATACACAAACTACATACATGCAACAAACATACAACCAACATACCTACCACATACAACCAACATACCTACCGCATACAACCAATATATGCACTCCCTACAACCAACATGCATACTACATGCAACCCACACGCATACTGCATTCACACAACATACATACTGCATACAACCTATATACATGATATATGCCATCTACACACAACATTCTACATGCAACATAAAATGCATATTACACATGCTTCTACATACAGCATGCCAGCTGCACACTACATGCTAACACAACATGCATGCACGCAAAACAAAATACAACATACACACAACATGCCAACTGCATGCTACATGCTGGTGCACTAAATACAACACAAAATGCAACCTACAACCACACGCAACATACAAAAACACATCATCTGCACACAACATGCCAGCAGCATGCATGCTAATACAAGCAACACACCAGATGCAACATACACGCAACATGCAACCAGCCCACACACAACATACAACCCAACAATACTACACATATACATGCAACCCAGAGCAATATTCCACATACAACACATATTACACATCCTTATACACATGACATGCATACATACAACATACAGCATAAATACACATCCTACATACTCCATGTCAGTTACATAGTACATGCTAACACAACATGCATGCACGCAAAACACAACATACACACAACATGCCAACTGCATGCTACATGCTGGTGCACTAAATACAACACAAAATGCAACCTACAACCACACGCAACATACAAAAACACATCATCTGCACACAACATGCCAGCAGCATGCATGCTAATACAAGCAACACACCAGATGCAACATACACGCAACATGCAACCAGCCCACACACAACATACAACCCAACAATACTACACATATGCATGCAACCCAGAGCAATATTCCACATACAACACATATTACACATCCTTATACACATGACATGCATACATACAACATACAGCATAAATACACATCCTACATACTCCATGTCAGTTACATAGTACATGCTAACACAACACATGCATGCAACACATAATGCAACATGCCACCAACACACAACGCGCAGCCTGTCTACATATAACACATGTCTACAACATGCATGTAACATGTGTGCTAATGTGCGCTGCATACATGCATTGCTGCATAGACACAGCATGCAAGCAACATGCAACTGACCCACATGACATGCAACTCACAGACCTCAATACTTCACACAAACAACATGCAATTCACCTGCATGTACCATGCCAACTACATATAACATGCATGGTGTTGTGCACAATGTGCATGAAGCAAAAACACAGTGTGCATGCAACATGAATACAGCATACAATTTACACCCAAGCAACAAAATACAACATACACCCTAAACACACAACATACAACCTACATGCAATATACACATAACGTGGCAACTACACACAACATACATGCTAATACCTACAACACACAAACTACTGCAACCTACATGATGTGTACAACCTGCATACATAGAACATACACACATTCATACTCCATACAACCTATGTACCGCCTACCTTCAACCCACACATACCACATACAACACACATACACATTACATAGAAACAATGTGCATGCTACACACCCTACATGCATACTACATGCAAGCAACATGCAATCTACATGCCTACAACATAGCAACCACATTAAATGTACATGCTATATGCTGATACAGACCACGCATGCAACACACTGAACACAACACACAACCAACACAATGCAACATAAAACCTAAACATACAACATGCATGCAACATGCACACAACATACATACTACATGTTATGCACTCAACACACAAAATACACCAGAAATACTATACACAGCCCACACACCACATACAACCAACATACAACCTACATGGATATAACATTCCATCTACACTTGGCATACAAGATACATACTGACACACAATATACATGCATGCAACACAACACTGCCAATGTACAACCACCATACAACCAATAGTCATGCAACATAAACCCTAAACACACAACATACATCCTACACACATAAAACCTACATGTATGCAACATGAAATCTACATGCTTGCAACACACCAAATACATCTTGCATTCAGAGACACATGAACAATGTGCATACAACACGGAAAGTACAGTGGCCTACATGCTACATGCAACCTACATGCATAGTCCATACAACTTACATACATACAGCCCACGTATAGCCCACCTACATATCACCTACCACCTACATACCACGTACACCACATACACACAACACACGCACCCCATACACACAACACCCCCCCCATGCCCCACATTCCCCCATGCCCCCCTCACCACTGCCACACGCCACACACACCCTACACCCCACACACATCCTACACACCATAAACATCCTACACACCACACACATCATACACACTATGTACTACCTACACACTACATGCTATCTACATACAACCCCACACAAATCTGTTTGCCTCAGGAGAATTTAAGTTCCTTGAGGACAGGTACTTGCATTTTATTTTTGCCTCTACATCCAGAGTACTCACTGTTTCAGGCACATAGCAGGTGCCTAATTAACATTTATATCTATGCCAAAATAGCATGGAACCACTTAGAAAAAGACATGGGAGAGGGGCCAGGTGGCATAATGGAGGGAGTGCTAGGCTTGGAGCCAGGAAGGCTCATCTTCATGAGTTCAAATCTGACTTTAGACATTTAGTAACTGTATAACCCCCAGCAAGTCAGTCAACCCCAAACTGCAACCTCGCTGTACTTAGAATGAATACTATGGCAGCGAGGCCATAAAAGACAAAGTCACAATATGCTCTTCATGGACTTCTTGCATGTCATAAGAGCTTTGAGAATCATCTTGGCTCTCCAGTGAAGAAATGTTTCCATGACCTTTAATGGTGAAAAGGGCTACCAAGCTCCACTGTCTGCAGAGCTGCTGACGGCATTGCTTCACCAGATCTTCCTTGAGGAATACAGAAGTGTGGTCCATTAGAGGACGATTCATATGATCTGTCACAGGATACACCGAGGTTGCCTCAGCACAGCCGTAGTCATCACACCATCAAACTCTTCAAGGTAAGGCCATTCAATGCCAATTTCTTTGTTCTCCGTTTTCCCATCCTGTGATCCCCAACCTCAAGAATCGCTCTAATACAATGATTGTTGCATTGCAAAGAACATTTTGTTCTCTAGTGCTCTTAGAGTCCAAGGCTTAATTCATGTACACCTTGTTGCACTTTTTCCTTGCCAAGGACAGACCATATATATACATTTGCATCACTCAACCCACTCAGTACAAAGATAAAGGTTGCGACTCCCCTGGACTTCATTCCAAAGATCAAGAGTGGCGTCTACGCTTGTCTGAAGCAGCTTGTCTGGATAGATAAAGCAAAATTCATCATAGTATTTAGTAGCCCAAAAGTGGTCCAGAAGACCATCTTTGAAACCTTTTTTTAAAGACCTTTATTTACACTTTATAGCCTTGTTCGAGGATACAGGTGCTGCTAGCTGACGATGGTGTAAAACCTTAGATCACTTATTGGGACACCTCGCACTTTTTGGATGTAGGATTTAGAGGACTGGAGTTGGGGAGACAGGGGAAACTTCCACGATGGCCAATGAAGCTGAGCAAGAGTAAGATATATTGTCTTCACTCTGGTTTTAGCATCCTTGACTCAGTATATTGACTAACAACTGCTTTGAGGAGGTGGTTGCAGTAGTTTGGAGAAGAGGGGTGGGAATCGCTGGGGTTTATCTTGAAATCTTCCTTTGAATTATTTTCACAGAAAAAAAATCCAGGTAGGCTCTGACTGGATGACCATCAGACATCCAGACTAAGTAACAAATTCACTCAATTGTTTCATTCCCGAGGAAAGAACTTGGGTTCTTATCCTTTTATATAGTTATCATATGTTAGCCAAAATTGTCATGTGAATGCATGAATACCAGTGTATTTTCGATCGAGCTCTGTCATTAGATTTCTCCATAGCCATTTCAGGAGTCTGGCATACAAAATACAGATAAAGTCATCTCTGGTTTTGTTGTTATTATTCATAGGTGATATGGGCATATAGAATTTGAAATCATCTTTTTCTGTCCAAATAGCAAACAAAAAAATGCTACCACAGGCTGTAATGTCCCTTGTCATAAAGAGAATGTGATCAGAGAATTTTGGAGCCTCTGCTAGAGCTGTGGCAACTTTATCCTCATGATTAGAGGCAAGCCATGCTGTATCCATCCATCCATCCATCCATCCATCCATCCATCCATCCATCATTTGGAGAACCAGACAGAACAGTACTGCTGTATCATGATTAGGATACAGTCTTTTGAAATTGTATTTTTTGATATATTGTTTATCATACAGCCTGGAATTTTAGAAAGAAAGAAAGAAATATTTGTTGTACCTATAGGGAAAGAATTATGGTGTCAGAAAGGACACCAGAACCTAGCTCATATACTTCAATAACTGAAGAATACCTCCTAAGGGGAAGGGGCTAAGTATTTATTAACCACTTATGTGCTAGGTATTTATCAAGCCCAAGTGCTTAATACATCTCCTACTTCATGAAATATACACGGTGTGTATAGATATCTATAACATACCTGAGAATTTTCTTACTACCTCCCAAAGAATATACTTACTGATGGAAGAGGACATCTTCACCTCAGCTAATAATATCCTTAGGCTTCTTAGAGCAAAGGTGGGATCTTCAAGGGTCATTGCTATGATTGCCATTGGTAATGGATGCTGTCCTCATAATTTCTGGGGGATAAAAAAAGTAGCAAGTTACTTTGAAAATCATATTCAATGACTAAACAAGTGGTTCCTGTTAACAGACCTTTCCCACATATTGTTAGGCAAAACTTGTCATTCATCTGCATTTCATGCAGCATCCTCTTAATGACACAGTTTAACATTTACTTCCTATCAGTCTTTGTTTGATAATTCTTCCATTTTATCTATCCTGATTTCTAGTAAACCCATAGAATGTTCACACTTACTTGAGCCTCCTTCTTATTGACCGATCCTTATTACAAAACTTCTGCTTATGCAGAGGCAGACCTTTGAAAAAAATTTTTTTTTAACAGCTTGTAGGGTAGGCAGTTTGGGTCAATTCTATTTCCAATGGTATACTTTAAAAAATCAAAACCTTTAGGAAAGTTAGTCTAGATTAGGTTTGAATCTCAAACACAAACATTCCAGTAGTAATAATAGTTCACGTTTATATAGCATGTCAAGGTTTGTAGAATTCTTAATTTATCTAGTTATCTAATTCTATCCAAGCTTGGTCTAATTTCCTTTAGCTTGAAAGATCTAGAGATGTGTGGACTCATTTAGATGATTTGATAGCCATCTTCCCTTCAGTTTCAATATCTGTGGGAGAGTTTAGAACTAGAAGTAAATTAGAATTTTTTTTTAATTTTAATTAAATTGCTAAGATGTTACTTATATTTTCACTCCAATTTCAGAGATAAGGAAACAATGCCTCAAAGAGATTAAGTAACTTGCTCATGATCACACACCAAGTATTAGAGGTGAGATTTGAACTCAGGTCTTCTTGACTCCACAATTCAGCCAGCCATCTTTCTACTGAACTAAATTACTCATAGGTAGTTACCTGGGTTGCTCTTCTAGTATGTAATTTCTAGGATAAGGAAAGTGCTTTGTATAGATTATGCATTCCCACTATGCACACCTACAAGGACCTAGCAAAGAATCTATATACAATTTAATTAAAGAAATGCATTACATAGGTGTTAAATAAATATTTAAACTGAATTTAGCTGAATCCAATGACTCTGACTTCTAGTCTTGTGTAAAAGTCCAATTTAATTAATCTAATTTAAAGATACTTTAATTCAATAAACATTTTTTAAGTATCACTCAGTAATGAGAGGATAGTATACAGTCTCTGACATCAAGGAGGTTGCAGTCAAATGGGTTAGATAATCTAATGGCCTGAGGAGGGGACTGATGGACCTTGGTTGAATGTGGAGAGGTAAGGAATGAGCAGTAGACATGGAGAAGTTAGTTTGTTCTAGGCTGGTTCCTTGAGAATAGGGATTAATTCATCTTTACCTCCCTGTGACCTAAAACACTGTCACCAAGTAGGTTCTCAATAAAGGACTGCTGATGGTTGATTGTTAAGGAAAAATGTAATCAAAAGAACAGAAATAGAAAGTAATAGGAGCAAAAGGGAAACAGGTCAAAGATCAGCTTGGAATGAAGAGGAACCAAGGGGGGAAAAAGATGGAAAAGATGGATTGGCAACAGATTGTGGAGGGCATTTTGTACTGAGCTAGGGAGTTTGGACTCAATTGGATAAGCAATAGGCAGCCACTTGGTGGCTCTGTGCATCAGAACTTTGTGATCAGAGCTGGGAATTAAGAGTAATCTGGTGCAGAGTTTAGGCTAGATTGGCTACTTTGGCCACCACCCTCTATCTTCTATGTTGCACCGCCAGAAATGTCACAGGAAGAGGAAAAAAAAATGTGACAGCCCAAAGCTCCAAGTAGGAGAGGCCACCTGATGAGAGGGAATGAGGACAGGCTCTGCTCCCAGGTCTTATCTTGTCCTTTCAAGTCATATTAGCTCCCTGGGCCGTATTTCCGTGATAAAAATAAGGGGCTTGGAGTAGGTCATCGTTAGCACCCTCACCTCTCAACTCTGTCATTGCTGAAAGGGGCTTCCCCAACTCTGACATACAATGGTCTGACATTCCCTGTTCCCAGCTCTGATAGCGTATCTTCCAAGGCTCTCCCCACTTCTGGCATTCTCTGCTCTAATGTTCTTCCCATGTCAAACCTCTGATGATTGCATAAGTTAAATGACATCTCAAAGAAAGGAACTCCAAGTATCATTTCTGAGTCCTCTTATTAGTTGATGGTGGCCTTGGGGAATTCAGCTCTCCACTCCATGGCCCACTTTCTCTAAGTGTAAAATACAGCTCTTGGAAATCATAGGATAAGAGTGACAATTTCTATGGAGAGACACTTACCTGAAATCTTCCTCCTTCAGCTCTGATGAGGAGAGCGAGCTAGCACAGGGTGGGGAGAGGGGCGCTAACCCTGACTCTCCCCATTATCAGAATCAGGCTTTCCTCATATGCAGGGCTTAATATTTGGGGAAGCAGCCATTCTCTCACCTGCTCCTCACAGTCATCGAGTGGCACACATAGATTAGCGATTATCTTATTGATTGTGAAAGGGAGGAACAGATAGTCCTGTGGGTATTCCCACATGGGCAAAGTCAAAGATGACATGGAATGGTGAAATCTCTACAGCACCACCTCTACTCTGTATCAGGAAACCATCCTAGCTCAGACTGATCACTCTGTTACACAAGTTTCCAATAAACCTTCTGCATCCACAGATTGTCAGATTTGTCAGATTGAAAACACAAGGAAAACCTTGGTGTGGCCCCACACCTAGGGGTGGGTCACAACTTCAGGCCTCAGGCAAGCTTCCTCATCCTTTTCCTAATATCTCCTCACCATGACCTTGGTCCTACCCATTTCCACTCCACCAACATTTTGAATATCTTGTCTGGCGTTCCCAGGCTTTGATAAGTGAGCCTTTATCCTTCAAGATCACCCACTGCTCCCTGGCCATCTACTCATCATGCTGCCAGGGAATGCCCTCCCCACTTCCTTTCAGCTCCCCTATATGTGTCATCTTCCCCCATTAGAATGTCAACTCCCTAAAGGCAACTGTGCTGCTTGCTCACCTTTATACCCCTTTTTTATCCCAATGCCTAGCATAGAGTCAGAGTCTAAATTCTGAATGTAGCTGTCTTCTCCTGAGGCAGCTAGTGTTTGACCTGCAGTCAGGAAGTCCTAAGTTCAAATCTGACCTCAGGTACTTGCTAGCTAAAGGTCCCTGGGTGAGTCATTTAACCTCTGTCTGCCTCAATTCCTCCACAGTAAAATGAGGGTAACAATTAAGCACTTCCTACCAGGGGGGTTGTGAGAATAAAATGAGCTAATATTTCTCAAGTGCTTTGCAAACCTTAAAGTCTATATGAATGCTATCTATTATTCTTACTGTTCACAGAGAAAGGATCTGTAGGGAGGAAGAGTTGGAGAGACATAGTAGTCCTCAGAAGCACTCTGTGATTCCTACTCTATTATCCAGAGTACAGTTGGGTGGCACAGTAGACAGAGCTTTGAATCAGGAAGACTTATCTTCATGATTTCAAATCCAGCCTCAGACTCTTACTAGCTGCACGACCCTAGTCACATAATCCAGTTTTCCTCAGTTTTCTGATCTGTAAAATGAATGAGAGAGGGAAATAGCAACCCACTCCAGTATCTCTGCCAAGAAAACCCCAAATGGGTGTCACAGTCAGAAACAACTGAAACAACTGAATAACAACAAAAAAAATAATAATTCTAGCACCTGAAGCAAAATAATAACTTTTCCCTGCCCACCCCCCTAGCCCCAATTGCTAGTGCCTTCCTTCCCTTCTACGGTTGTTTTGCATGCAATCTATATGTATCTTCTTTGTTATTTTCAAGTTTACCCTCACATATATTAGAATGTAAACTCCTTTAAGGCAGGAATTGATTTGTTTTTTCTTTGTTTCCTGAGCACATAGCACAGAAGGTGGAAAAAATTAAATACTGAATAATTACTTGTTGATTGACTTACTGAGGGAAGGAGATAAAGGGCATAGCTTCAATACCAGTCCCAGTGGAGTTTGGTGCTGGCCTATGGAAATCACAGGGGTTTCTCTGCCTCTGTCTCCTGAGAGATCCACAGGGCAGTGGTCTTGCTGGTTCTACCTAAGAATCAAAGCTTTGGATGGAACAAAGGAAGCCAGAGGAGCTGGGAATTCAGAGCTCAGCTGGGCCAGCTTGGGAAAGAGCAGTGAAGAGGCGGCAGAAGGTCTGTCCTAACAGCAAGCAAATCAAAGACTTAGTGAAAGACCTTTGAAGGCTTTGGATACCTACTACCAGCCCTGAACTGACAGCTGTATGCAAGTTTCCTAACACCCACAGGTGAGAGGAAGTAAACACTTCTTAATCAGAGGAAGGATAACCAGATCCAGGAGTGACAAATGAACATGAGACTGTCAGAAAGATGCAAATGTTGTATGCACGTACTTTAATTTCTACAGCATATTCTTTTTAAAAAAACGAATGCAGGTGGATAAAATTAGTGATCAGTTCATAGACTGAGGGTTGAAAAAGACCTTAGGAGACAGCTAGATGGCATAGTGGATAAAGCACTAGGCCTGGAGTTAGAAGGACCTGGGTTCAAATTTGACCTCAGATACTTCTTAGCTTGTGACCCTGAGCAAGTCACTTAACTCTGTTTGCTTAGCCTTGCCCTTCTGTCTTAGTGTTGTTAGTAAAACAAAAGGTAAGGGTTTAAAAAAAAGTGAACTTCAGCATCACAGGAGCACAACTTCTGAGTTGTAAGAAATCTCATTGGCCACTCAGTACAACCCATACTTGAAAAGAGATTCTCTTGATAATGTTCCCAACAAATGATCATTCAATCTCTCCTTAGGGATTTCTAGGGTTAAGAAGTTCATTGCCATCCCAGGAGGCCTGTTCCATTTTTAGACAGCTCAAAATTTGTATCCAACTCTTTTTAACCCCATTTAGGGTTTTCTTGGCAAAAATACTGGAATAGTTTCTCCAATCAGTCCTTCTATGGTAGGCTTTCCAGTTCCATTCTCCCCAGCCCCCAGCATCTTTATCTCCCTCCTCTGAAAATTTTCTGACTTGTTAGTTATCCATTTCTTTACTTTTTGAAAAATTCAATATATAATCATTTCTACCACCACCCCATTCAGTCCCCTGTCTGCCCATTGGAAAAGAAAGAAAACACCAAAATCCAAAAATATGAATAGTCAAGAAAAACAAATTCTTATATTGGCAGTGTCAAAAATTGGGTGCCTCACTTAGCATATTTGGTCCTTCACCTATAAAGAGGTAAATTTTCATCATCGGTCCTCTGAAATCTTGTTTGATTAGTGCATTAATCAGCAAATTTAAATCATTCAAAATTGTTCATTTTTACAATGTGGTTGTTATATTATAAATTGTTCTCCTGATTCTATTTACCTTGCTCTGTATCAGTTCATAAAAACCTTCCCAGATTTCTTTGAAACCATATTCCTTTCTTACAGCATGAGTATTCTATTATATTGGTTGGTTCAATCATTTGCCAATTATTGGGTACTCCCTTAGTTTCCAGTTCTTTGTCACCACAAAAAAGCAGCTATACATATTTTATATGTATAGATACTTTCCCTCTAAAAGAAAGTGGAGATTTTTTAAAACCCTTACCTTCCATCTTAGAATGAATACTGTGGATTAGTTCCAAGGCAAATGAGTGGCAAGGACTAGGCAATAAGGGTTATGTGACTTGCCCAGGGTTACACAACTAGGAAGTGTCTGAATCCAGATTTGAACCCAGAACATCCCATCTCTAGCCTTGGCTCTCAATCCTCTGATTCACCCTGTAATGACTTTAGAGAACATAGTTCCAAGATGCTTTCCAGAATGGCTGGATCTATTTACAGTTAAAGCAACAGTGTATCACTTCCATCATTAGTCATTTTCCCTTTTTTGTCAACTTTGTTCATGTTGGTGTTCTTTCTAAAGTGGGATATCCAAGAAGGAATACAACATTCCAGATGAGGTCCAATTAATCATCTAGTCTCCCTTTAGTAGGTCTACTATATGCCACGCTATGTATTTTGATATTTTAAGAAATAGCTTATTTTGATAGAAAAATCATAACTAGCTAGATGATTATGTTATATCTGCATGTCCACTCAGCAATTGCTGAGAAGAATATTACACACACAAGAAACCATGGATTACAGAGGAAATGATTCTGGATTTTAAGTCAGAGAACCTGGGTCTAAATCCTAATTCTGCCATTTATTGCTTGTGTAAATTTGGAAAATTCCCCTTCTCTTCTCAAGGATTTAGTTCCCACATCCAGAAAATTTAGGAAGTTGGATTATTATTCCATTCCAGTTTTAAATCTAGGATACTACTTAACTATAAAGTCATCACTTAAGGCGCCACCTGGTGGCAACTGCCTGTACTGAATGCCTTATATTTGAAAGGGAAAAAATATTATCTAGAGCAGCATTGGTGAAGGTTCTCAAGTTTGAGTGCCCAAGCTGCAACTTCAAGCTACCTGTGAACCTCCTGAATTACCCCAGAAAGCAGAGGGAGGACGTGCTCACTTTGGGCACCTATACAGAGGGATGAGGCATGCCAAAAATGTCCTCAGGTGCTGGGAAGAAGGGGAATGGAACAGTTCTCCCAGTGCTGGCTCTGCACGTGTGCCATACCTGCGCCATTGCTAATCCAGAGCACAGGTTCTTAAACTTTTTTGTGTATGTGAACCCCTTATCAGAACTATATTTTAATGCAAAAAATTAAATATATAGGATTCTAAAGGAAATTAGCTATACTGAAATAATTATCTATATTATATATGTGTGTGTGCTTTTTAAGTTCATGTACATAGGTTAAGAACCTCTGGCAAGGGCTTGCTTTGTAAATTCCCAGCACAGCAAAAAGACAGGAAACCTATGCCATATAATACAATGCCTGATAGCTGAATGATGAAAGACAGAAGTTTGGTCCCAGGAGCCTTTTAGGACCTTCAGATAACATAACTCCCCATGGACAGCTCCTTGTTCTTCTATGAATAGTCAGTCCTTCTTACAGCAGCCCCCACATACCTCGAATTATATAGTGCAATAGCCCAAAGGATAACTCATTAAGAAGTTAGTCTTGATTTTGGAAAGCTAGGAAGCATAATGGAGTACCTAGATTTGGAGTCAGGAAGTCCTGAGTTCAAATCCAGCCTTGAATACTTACTAGCTATATGTCCCTGGGCAAATCACTTACCCCTATTTGCCTAAGTTTCCTCATCTGTCAAATGAGCTGAGAAGAAAATGGCAAGCCACTTCAATATCTCTGCTGAGAAAACCCCAAATGGGGTCCTGAAGAGTCATACTCCACTAAAATGACTGCACAACTACTTGGTTCTGGCATTTGTTGCCTGTGACATTGGGAAATAGGGCAATCAGAAGATCTGGGTTCATATCTAAGCTTTTATATTTACTATCTTTGTGATCTTAGAAAAGTCATTGTCCTTCTTTGGCACCTAGTTTCTTCGTCTGTAACCTGGAGATCATGTTCACCTTGTTTAATTTACAAGACTGTAAAGACCAAATGAGACTGAGGATAACAGGAACACAAGCCTGGAAGGGATCTCAAAGGTCTTCTAATCTATCTCTGTCTTTATAGATGAGTAAACTGAGGTCCAAAAAGATAAGTGAGTGATCATGGCCACAAAGCTAGTCAGTATGAGAATTGGGACATGAAATCACATTCTCTGACCCTAGAGCCATCATTCTTTGAGACAATAGAGGCAAATCATTCTGAAAACTTTCAAGTGCTAGAAAAATGTCAGGTATTATTAGCTTGTCAGGAGAGTGGGGCATTTCAGGAAGGGAAGGGGAGGACAAATTCAGGTGTTGGCCATTGTCAGGGAAATTTTTCTTCCATCTCTCAGGGGTGATTGAAAAGTAGTATCATTGTCTGAAGTTGCGTGGTGGTAGTAGAGCGGAAAAAGCCAGATGGCTGGTACATATGAAAGGTAAATTCAGGAATAAGACTGCTTCTGAATAGGAGAACTGTTGGCAGGAACTCATTAAGGCTAGGAGTCTAAGTCACAGTGGAAGTTTTCAGAAGTCACCTGAAAGAGAGAGGTAAGGGTTAGACCCCTTGTATGTGAAAGCAGAAAGTGGCAAGAGCCAATAAGTAGAGATACTGGCAGACCTGTAACTAGGCCAAAGCAAACAGTTCTTTGGCCCAGGGTGCTGAAATACATAGGATGTTGATAGTACTTACTCTCTTTACACAGCATAGAAACAACTGAGCTTAACACCTTATTGACAAGAATAATCAAGTCAGAAAGCTACTAGGTAAAGCATCTTCTCCCCCTGTACCTGTACCCCAGGGGAATTCTTGCCTTCATCCTGGGGATTCCATCTCTCCCTACCCCATCCCCAAGCCTCTCTAACAGCATACTCCTAGTATCCTGGGGTCTCTGTCTTCCCTTCATGATGATTTGGTGTCTTGTGGGCTTTCCTTCCACAGGACCTTGTATCACAGTATTGACACTCTCCCTACTAATTGTTTTTAAAGTTGATTTGAAGGTTCATTTCCTGTCATTCACCTCATGCAGATGCCTGTTCTAAATACCAAACATGCTCTTGATATCTTTGGTGGCTGAGACCTCCAAGTCACAGGGTTTGCCTTGGACTTCACCATGGAGTTCCTTCTCCTTTATAGCCATTGATGATTGGATAGAAGTTCAAGGAGGACTAGCACCTCTGGTGGGAGGGCTCAACAACTTTTTTGGAGAGCTACTCATCCCCCTTTGGTATCCACCTAATATTCTCTCCTGTGGCTCCAAGAAACTGTTGCCCACACAGCAGCCAATAAACCCCAATAAGCCATCTTGGAAACATTTGTAATAACAAGGGAAGTAATCTATGGTCCATCATTCAGATCTGGACTCATGCAGATTTGGTCCAGTCTTGGATGCTTGTTATTTGCTATAACAGAACACACAATCTGAAATTGTTTTAGAAAGAAATGTATGAGGGGCTGCAAGGTGACTCAGTGGATAGAGAGTCAGGCCTAGAGACAGGAGGTCCTGGGTTCAAATCTGGTATCAGGCACTTCCTACCTCTGTGCTTGGGCAAATCATTTAACCCCCATTGCCTAGCCCTTACCACTCTTCTGCCTTGGAACCAACACACAATATTCTTTCAAAGATGGCAGGTAAAGGTTTAAAAAAGAATAAATGTATTAGATCATTTAGTAGAGGAGAATGAGCTGGAAAGGAGGTATGGTTCTTTTTGAGTTTGGAGCTCAAGCTCAAAAAGGTTCACATTATATAGGATTTATCAAGGGTATCCATACATATACCCCAAGTAAGCAGGTAAGCAACTGAAGAAAAGGCAGCATAAAAAAACAAAGTAGACAAATAAATATGAGTAAATTAAGAAAAAAAAACTTGGGTAGACCTCTCAGGAGTTCCTAGGTGCAGAAGACGCAGAAGATTTGATTCATAGAGGCTTAAAATAACTCACAAAGAGCTCTTATCTTGTGGATATTTCTTTTAATAACCTCTCAGATTCAGCATCCCTTCATTGTTTGGATTCTCCCCATAAAGAAATTGACCTTGAGGCCATGATACAATGCACTGACATTCCAGGCAACCTCTACTTTAGTCCCTCAGAGACCCATTGAGATAGTCTCAAAATACTTGGCTTCTTAGAAAAGAAACAGACTTGGGGCTACAAGGCAAACAACCCCATTGGAGAGGTAAACACTGTCTGATTTGCTCACCACAATAGTTGAGTGAAAAGCCTGGAGTCCTTTGATGGAGTTCTCCTCACCTCTGGGAGATACATACTTGTTCCTCTTCTCTCACCAAAAAAAAGTTCAGCTCTAGAAATTCTCCTCTTTAAAGAAGGCTGGATATTTGAACTTGGGGTTACCCACAAGGCAGCCTATTAGCTAACATTGCTCAGGAATCCAAGGACAAGTGGGAACTAAGGTCCATCAATGCTCTAAGGTTCTATAATTCTGTAAAAATAAAAATACAGGCAAAGCTTACAATTCCTCACTAACTCTTCCTTCTCTTTGATAAACACAGGAATTAACCTACTCCTTTATACAATGACTGGCAAACCCCAGTCATCACAAAGGGCAATTCTCACCATGAATACACATAGAGCTTCAAGATTACAATGGTACACTTGAAAGTCAGTCCAGTCATCACACACACACATACACATACACATACACACACACACACACACACACACACACACACACACACACGTCTCTTCCCACTTCCTTTCAGGAGCAGATATGTCTTTGTTGTTATCATCTTTCCAAAGACTTCTACTGATTTTACCTCTCATCCCAAGAAAAATAATAGCCACTTACATTAATGTTGAGCTTTAAGATTTGCCCATTTCTTTCCTAACAAAACACTACAAGGAAGGAAGTAAAAGTATCATTATCCCCAATTTGCAGACAAGTAAACTCAAGCTAAGAAAGGTTAAAAGAGTTTCTTGATCCTCTAGACCTTATTGAGTTTTTCCTTCTTCCTCAAATTATATACACAATTTTGATGACATAAAATAAAAGCATTTGTATCATTAAAGATTAGAAGGAAAACAATTAACTGGCAAAAAATCTTTGCAAAATATTTCTCTGGTAAAGACCTTATATCCAAGATATATAAGGAGAAAAGCTTTTATCAATAGTTAAATGGTCAAAAAATATGAAAAGGCCATTCTCAAAAAATATCCCATCTATAAACAGCCATTTTTAAAAAATGCTCCAAATCACTAATAGAGAAATGCAAATGAAAGCAATTTACAGGTTCTACTTCACACTCATAAAAATTACAAGGATGAAAAAAATGTAAAAATAGCAAATGTTGGAAGGGCTCTGGGAAAACAGGAATGTTGACACATCCTTGATGGGACTGTGAATTGGTCTGGCCATTCCAGAAAACATTTTGGAATTAAGCCCTAAAAGCCATTAAATTGAGATCTGCTGCTAACCACTATCACCATAATTTCAAACTAAACCTGGAATATTTTGTGGGCAGCTATTTAGTCATGATGGTGAAGATGGTGAAAGTCTGAGAACAGCTATTTCTCAAAGAGAGAAATCTCAGGTATCAGTAATTCTATGACCATAGATATCAGCCCTCAGGATTCTGCCCTACGCCATCTTGACTATACTTGGTGATCTCGTCAGCTCCCATAGATTTAATTGCCTTCTCTAGGCTGATAATTCTTATATAAACCTATTCAGATCCAACATTCCTGCCAGCCTCCAACCACCAACTGCCTTTCAGATTTCTCAAACTGAATGTCTAGTAGACTTCTTAAACATCCAAAACCGTCTGGTCGTCCCACTAGGCCGAGGCTTGTTTGATGCTTCTGAAGGCCCAGCAGATCTGGAAGCTGAGGCAGGCCACAGAGGGCAAGAGCTGACTGAGGACAGTGACAAGTGCACCATTGAAAGTCTCAAAATGGTGGGTGAGCTCATGAACAAAAGACCAAAGGGCTCACCTCAAGATGTTCAAGGTCCTGGAGCTCTTTTCTTTCTCATCAAGGGGATGAAGGAGGAGAAGCTGTCCATGATCCTGGAGGTCCTCCTGGCTGTGCTCCAAGACCTGTGGCAGAGTTGCCACCTGGGCATCATCAGCCAACTCTCTGACTTCATCTGGCAGGTCCTAAAACTGCGAGGAGTCCATTAACCCAAGGAAGAGAAGGTCAGGCACCTGAAGAACAAGGAAGATGGCTGGGAGTGGGAAATGGAAGAAGGGGAAGAAGGGCTTCCTCCCTGAAACCCTAAAACATACCAAGAGGCCCCAAGGGCATCGAGGAGATCCCTGTCTCTGCTTGCCACCATCACCCTTGGGAAGAAGAAGAGAAGGAGAGAGTTGAGGCAGCATCAGACACCACCCAGACGTGGGCTGAACAATACCCAAGGAGAACCCATGACCTCCCTCAGGTACCCATACCAGGAAGGCCAGCCAAAGCAAGGCCTCAGTGCCACTGACCATGAATGGTGAAAGGAAACACCAGATCAGGAAGAGAAAGAACAGACTGGACACTGCCCCACAGCAAATTGTACATTCTCTTCCCTCCCCCTCCTCACCTCCAGAATTGAGTCCCTCAGGTCAGGCCAAGTTGCAGTAAGGGTCAAAGGGCAGCAGCCAGCAAGCCAGCAGACCTGGGGATGGAGGAATTTTAAGTACACCATAGAAATTATCCAAAAATCAAATAAACCAGCATCTATCTGGGAGGGAAAACACTCCAGGTTGTTGGGTTTTGCCTGTCTTTTTTATCCATAGTGCTTAGTTCAGCGCCTAGCACAAGGTAAATGCTTAACAGATGCTCATAGACTGTCTGAGGCTTAAAAAAAAACTTACCTTCTGTCTTAGAATCAATACTGTGTATTGGTTCCAATGCAGAAGAGTGGTAGTCAACGGGGGTTAAGTGACTTGCCCAGGGTCACATAGCTGGGAAGTGTCTGAGGCCAGATTTGAACCCAGAATTTCCCTTATTCAAGCCTGGCTCTCCATCTACTGAGCTGCCTCCTGCCCTGAGACATTTTTAAATTCACAAAAGAAGACAAAAGGGAGAACAGAAGGAAACACAGTCAAGCAGGACAGCTTTGAAAGTTATATGTTGTTTATTATGTTCCTGAAAGAAAAGCAAGATGTATATAACAGATCATTGGAGTTTCATGGATGATCTTTTTATTTGATTCTAATTTGCATGTAGAAATAAAATATTTGCTTTTGTAAAAAAATTTAAATATATTTTTAAATGAAATTATCATACATTAATCTATTTACAAAATTGATAAAATTAGATATTTGTAAAAAAAATAGCATAGTGCCTGGCACATAGTAGGTGCTATATAAATGCTTATTTCTTTCCCCTTCAGATGCAAAGACCCAGAATAGTAGAATGGATATGGAGCTGGTCTTAAAGTCAAGAATTGACTTCCTATTCTATGCAATACTGGTCAACTCTCTGAGACAGTGGCATCAAACTCAATCAGAAATGAGGCTCACTAAACCATACAGGATTCCTGAAGATCATGTATTGACCTAGAAAAACACATGTTAACATCATCTAAGTTTTAATGTATTTTTATTGCTTTGTTAAGTATTTCCCTATTACTTAATTCAAGACACACTTGGGAGCATGGAAGGCACGCCTCTGCTCTAAGACTGTAAGCTGAAGTATGACCCTACCCAAGTCACTTAACCCCAGTTGCCAAGCTTTTCCTGCTCTTCGACCTTGAAACTGATACTTAGTACAGATTCTAAGACAGGAGATAAGGATTTTTTAAAAATAAAGACTGTGAACTGCAGGTGGCAATCTGCTTTAGTAGAAACCTCCTTCCTGGGAGCCTTCCTTCCTCCTGATAAAATTCAAAATTCCATACTGATAAAATCACAAATATAGAACACATTCCTCTAGTGAAATTTTATGTCTTTAAAGTCAGGAAAAGTACTTGGAGTTTTATCTTCGTGTCTCAAGTGCTTTGCATG
>NC_077231.1:97699393-97755014 GCF_027887165.1 Monodelphis domestica
GAAGGAAGGAAGGAAGGAAGGAAGGAAGGAAGGAAGGAAGGAAGGAAGGAAGGAAGGAAGGAAGGAAGGAAGGAAGGAAGGAAGGAAGGAAGGAAGGAAGGAAGGAAGGAAGGAAGGAAGGAAGGAAGGAAGGAAGGAAGGAGGGAGGGAGGGAGGGAGGGAGGGAGGAAGGAAGGAAGGGAGGGAGGAAGGGAGGGAGGGAAGTGATCAGGATTGTAAAGACCTTGAGATCATGTAATAAATTGAAGGAATGAAGAAATTTTAAACCTGGAGAGGCAAAGAAAGACTCAGGAGAGATGGGAAAGGCATGCCATAAAATAGATTTATTGCAAGGTTTGAAGAGACTTCTTCCATTTGACCCCAGAAGGCAGAGCAAGTAGCAAAGTGGGTGGAAGTCCCAAAAAGGGAAATTCAGGCTTGAGATCATAAATAACTTCCTTAGAATTAAGCATGTCCCAAAGTAGAATGGGCTATGTGGAGATACTGTGGGTGCTTCCTCTTCTTGGATATTCAAGTAGAAACTGGATGACATGTCAAGGATGTTATCATACAGATTTCTTTCCTATTCGGGTTGAAGCAGATGTCTACAGAAGTATCATCCAAACTCTTAAGTTTGGTGATTCAAAGTTTATTCAAATTTTTTTCTGTTTCTGAAGATGCACGAGCAGAGAATAGAAGGCATTTCTTGGGGAGGATTTGTGATTTCAGAAAAGTTCTTTGGGGACTGCTAAGCATCACTCCAGGAATCTGTTATCTTAGACTTTCCTGAAATTTTCAAGATGTACTCATTATTCACACATCTTTGAGTCATCCAGTCCCATGGAGGGGAAGTAAAAACATTTGACTTGCAGTGATAGCCTAGGAAGCACATAAAATCTAATCCTTGATCGTAATTGAGTTGAGAGCAACCAGACTACTTTATAATGTTAGCACCTTGTTTGCAAGAACAAGTAGAATTCAATTTAAGGACTGAGATTTACACCATTTATCTCTAATGTAGACAGAAATAAGTTCTTCCAGTCCAGGTATCTTTTGTGAAGGTCAAATTATGCCTGTGAGAAAGTAAGAAGAAAATAATGGAAAGGGCACTGGACTCCTTGAAGGTAGCTAAGTGGTACAGTCCATAGGGTCCTGGGCATAGAATCAGGAAGACCTAAGATCAAATGCAGCCCCAGAAACTTACTGACTTTGTGACTCTGGGCAAATCATTTGACTAATGTTTTCTCAACTAAAATGAGGAAAATGATAGTCTCTATCTCCCAGGGTTGTTGTGAGAATCAAACAAGATCTTATTTATGAAATGCTAAGCACAGTGCCTGGCACATAGTATAAGCTTAGTGTATTTTTCCTCTTTCTTTTATGTCAGGAGAAATGTATTCAAATCCAGACTCTGATACTTATGAGCTTTATGATGTTCAGCAAGCCATTTTCTTTCTCTGGTCCTATTTCCTCATCTACAGATTAGGATAACATTGTACAACCCCACAGTTGTGAGGAAAGCCCATTTGAGCTATTACTCTTAAAGCCTAAGTCTGAAGTGCTAATCAGGCTATGAGCTCTGAACTAATTCCATGGCTGGTGCATTGTAGATTGGGGGCAAAACTTTTTAATCTTTCTCCCTCATGCCCTTTACTAATGTCTCATTTTATAGGTTTATATCTTCCTCTTTTATATCTCTCTTGATATTAATGGTCAAAGGGTCGTAGAACAAGGTTGTCTCTAGTAATATATTCCAAGGAATCTTACATAGCTTTAACATATGCAAGAGAAACACCTTGTTAGAGAAAAAGCATTAAAATGACATTTTCAACTAAGTAAATGTCTTATAATAATTCACAGAAAATAACTACAATGGGAGCTTGTATTTTTCTCTTTCAGTCAACTGTATGATTATAAAATGTGATCTGATGTAGAATATCATTTGTGCAAGATTGCCCATTCCTTTCTTATCTCCTCGTCAAGGATGCCCTCAATTTAAAAAAAAAAAAAAAGGATTATTCTCAATAAGATTTTGCAGGTGCAGAAATAGCTTAGCTATCTTTTTTATTATATTTATGTGGGGCAGTTGGGTGACACACTGGATAGAACCCCAGACACATCCTGAGTCTTCCAGGAAAAACAGAGCTAACAGTCTATAATATCAGAGGGAATTCCCAAATTAACAAAGCTATGGATCTTTGAATCTTGATCTTGATCCTCTAAGAGAGGATAAATTGAGAGAAGGAACTATCTCTTTTGGATATTTGTAACCCCTTTGGAACTGGAATAGGAAATAACAAAACACTCCAGGATCCTTGCCAAGAAGACTCCATGGACAGTGTGGTTTGTGGGTCAGGAAGAGTCAGACACAACTGAGCAACTCAACAACAATAATAATAACCTTCAGCACCTAGGACAGATCCCTAGTTTAAAGAGGACAGAGGATATTATGCTGGAAAGTGATGGAGGTGCTAGTTTAAAAGTCTGTTTCTACAGCTTAATTCCTGTGTGACTCAGTTTCCTCCTTTATAAAACAGGAATAGTATCTGCAGAACTTATCTTAAGGCTCATATGAGAATAGAACAAGTTTCATTAGGCAAAGTGTATTGCTAAATAAATAGAAGCTATTCAAGTAGGCACTTAATAAATATTTGTTGAGTTGCATTTGGACTTGAAGATTCCCAAAGCAGCTGCTGAGTTTTCTTTACTTCTAAATAAGTCTCAATTTAAGAAGCTTGTGTTCATACAACCAGAGATACAGAAATGAAAGAAATAAGCACTCAGCTAATCTAACCTTCTCATTTTTGCAGATGAGAGGAGACTGATCCCTCAAGTGAGCTTAGCAAGATGACAAGGTGGGTAAATGGCAAGACCAAGATTTGCAATCAGATTCCCTGACGCCAAAAGCAGGAGACTCTCCATTGTACAATATACCTAAGATTTTTCAAGTTGGATTTTTGTAAAATAAAGTCTATTGATGCATGTAGTCAGCTTGTTACTTAAGATTGATTGAGAAAAGGGACAGCAAGGTGCCTTATCGGATAGAGGACTGGGCCTGGAGATGGGAGGTCCTGGATTCAAATGTGGCCTCAGACACTTGCTAGCTATATGAACCAGGGCAAGTCCTTTAACCCCAGGTGCCTAGCCCTAATACCTCTTCTTCCTTTGAACATATACTTAATGTCAATTCTAAGGGGTTTTTTTTAAGATTCAATACTGTATGAAGTACTATATAAAACAAATGATTTTTTAAATGAAAAGAGATTTACATAGTGGGGTTTTTATTCTTAATTCCACTTTAATTTTGGTTTCAAATTCTCTCCTTTCCCTTCTTCTATCCAATGAGAAGGCAAGAAGAATAAAAAGCCATCATAAATATCATAGTACATTTTCATAGCATAGAATGCCTTCATTATTTCTAGGGGAAAAAATTATGTTCCAAAACAGACACTTAGTTTTGTGATACCCTCAGGAGTCTATAAGCAAGATGTCTTTTGAAATTCATCCCTTTCACAAAAAAATAAGAATGAATTTTAATTCTTGCTGTTTTATTCATTGATGCAGGATGCCTACTACTGGCCACCCCTTCTCTAGATGCAAGGAATTTGAGCTCAGTTGCCAAAGATCAGGTGCAAAGCTTAGTCTGTGTGGATCTCTGATACATGTTATCATTCAGATCCCTTCCCTGAAGTATTCTAGCACCAAGACTCCTGAATAGCCCATGAGCCATCTAGCTACCCAATGCAGACTGTGGGGAAATATGTCCCATGAGTTTATATACATTCCTGGAAGCTTCCCTCAGATGGTTAACATACACAGAAAAAGAGCTGGGGAACTCAAAGGCATATGAGACCACAGCAAGTGATCTGCTACATACTTCTTAGCCACATTCTTTCACACACTGTGCCTTGAACATTGGACCAGAGGATCAGTGAATTTGAGGGCTTAAAAAACCTCAGAGGCAATCTCTCACCAAAGATGGGTCAACCTGACATCTCTACACCAGAGCTATTTTCTAACACTTACCCCCAGCCAAACATTCTTTTCCCTAACCTTGGTGCTAGTGCAGTTTCCTATGTATATCTAAGCCACAGAAGCCCAGCAATGTCCTTCTCCCCCCACACCTATTAGTTACATTTTAATTTGAAAAAGTTCTTTTGCAAAGAGAGGTGTGTATGATAAAAGCCAACCTCCATTGGGTAGTAACATTCGCATTTAAAAGTTTGGAGGTCAGTGCTTTCCCTTGCCCCTGCATGACCCCTGGGACTCTGGGACTCAAAAGCCAACCCCAGTCATGCATAATAGAGGAAAGAACTATAAGTGACATTTCTAAGGAACTGAATCAATTAAGTCATACCATGAGTCACCTTGCATTCAGAGATGAGAACGGATCAGACACCTCATTAAATCTAAACAGCGATATCAAATTTAAAATAACATGTCCAGAAGTTGCTCCTTGAACATTCTATGCTAATACTAGGGTGCTTTGGTACTCTCCTCCCCTCCACCCTTCTTTTTGGTTTCCTTAGTTGTTCCATATCTAGGAATTGGTGTACCTAAGTTTAAGAATTATTTAATTTTCATTTCAGTTTAATGACTGATTCACAAAGTCCTAGAAATCAGAATTGGAAAGGGCTTCAGAGGCCACTAAACCCACATCTAAACAGAAATCACTAATCTACAGAATCCTTCACACACATGATCTGGCTTCTGCCTGATTGGCACCATAGAAATCTATGATTTGGGAACAGCTAGGTAGCTCAGTGAATGGAGAGCCAGGACTGGGGGTTGGAGGTCCTGGGTTCCAATCTGACCTAAGACACTTCCCAACTGTGTGACCCTAGGCAAATCACTTAACCCCATTTAGCCAGCCCTTATCACTCTTCTGCCTTTGAACCTATATTTAGTGTCAGTTCTAAGACAAAAAGTAAGGATTAAAAAAAAAAGAAATCTATGATTTGTAGCTAAAAGGGACCTTTACAGGTCATTAAGCCAAGAATTCTTAACCTGAAGCCTATAGATAGATTCCAAGGAATCTATGAACTTGGATAGAAAAAAACATGTTCATCACTGTTTTCATATACCATTGGTTTCCTTTTGTAATCCTATTTATTTTATTTTGTGAATTTCAAAACATTTTCAGAGAAAGAATCCATAGGTCCATAACACCAAAAAGGTTAAGAAAAAAATTTTTAAAGTTCTGATTTATCCAAACCTCGTCTTCTAAATCATGAGGAAAATGAGACCAAGAAATGTAAAATGAGGGTCACTCAAGAAAAAAAAATTTTAAACAGAGTTTTTGACTGAAGATCCATTTAAAATTCCCAGTGATAAGTAATATCAACTTAAGAGTGAGTCCACCCCACCTTTAGACTTCTCTAAACATTAGAAAACTTTCATTGCTTCTAGATCTGCTCTTTGGAATTAAAAAGAGTTCATCAAATGCTTTTTCTACCTGATAGCACTTTATATACTAGCATATCTCATCCCCAAGTTTTCTCTTCAAATGATATAATAGTTGTGAAGTGTTTAATACAGTGTCTGACACATAATGGGCACTTAATAAATATTTATTCCTTCCTACCTTCTCCAAGTGAAACACCTCTAGTTCCTTCAACCAATCATCATAACCATGATCCACAGTCCTCTCATCATCGAGACACCTCTCCAACTCATGACCCCATTCCAGACATACAGACAATGAGGAAATATCAAAGAATGAATAAAGGAATTTTATGATTAGAAAAGACCTTGAAATTATTGGCTTTGACCTTCCACATAATATAATAATTTCTTCTGTGTAGTCCCTCAAGGACTGTGAGAACATGGAATTAACATCACAGGATCATAGATTTAGAACTAGAAGGGACCTTAGTGTTCATCTCATTTTACAGATGAGAGAATTGAGCCCACCGAAGAGATTACATGATTTGCTCACTGTCACTCAGAAATAAGTGATAGAGCCAGTATTTCAATTATGACCCAGTATTTTCCCCATTGGACAGGCTTTGGGGAAAACCTCAGAACCTAAGCTCCCAAGGAAAGGCCAGGACCAAGAGGTCAAGCAATTTCAGGGGTAGGAGGGAGCAATAATTGCTATAAGGCTTTGGAACTGCATTTCTAGCAGGAAAAAAGGAAGAGGATATTATTTGTGGAAGGTAAAACCAAGACCACAAATTTGGTCCTGGGGAAAAAAGACAGGAGTGATATAAATACCATAAGCTGAGGCTGAAACAGAGTTCAAGAAATGGAGCATCAATGCATTCTCTGTGAGGCCGACTTAAGGACTGGGTCACCCAGCTCATTGATTTGGAAGTTAAACAGAGGTGGTAGAGCACCAGCAGATAGCAAAAGTCCAATGAGGTGGTAAGAAAAGCCAGACTAGTCAGAAAATTGGTAAAAGATTTAAGTAGACAAGCAAATTCTGAGAGGCCAAACAGAAGGGTAAGTTGATATAAATGAGATCTAACTGCATGTGTCAGAAAAACAGGCATACAGAACTGAAACCTCAGGATAGAGAACCAGGAATTAAAGTAGCACAATCTATGAATGAATGTGCTCTAAAACTGATTACGCATAAGAGAGCTAGAAGGGACGTGGAGTGCGTTGATGAAGTTGATGGCATTTTTAAGGGGGAAATCCTCATTATCCACTGATAAAGGAGACCAAACCACTACTAGAAAAAACCATTTATGACCAGTGGACTCCTAGGACTGGTTAGCTTTAAACATGAAAGAGAAGAGAATGTCTCATGCTTCTAACAACTAATCTATGCCATGTTATCCATGACTAAGAACTCGGGCATCTCAGAGCACAATCCAATGCTCAAGACCCTCCATAGAAACATCTGACCTATTTGACATATGAGAATATAGACAAATGGGGAATCTTGATAGCCAAATTCTCCAAAGTCTAACTATTGGGGGGAGGGGGCAGCAGAATGAGCTCTTTTGTTCACTCAGTCTTCCTTCCAAAGCATTTGCAACACAATCACACTATGAGAACAAATTCAACACTAGCACAGAAACTTTTATAGACAGCTTCAGCTTTTGTAGCCAGTTTCAGAAGATGAGAGAAGATCAGTGCTACTGCCAGCAGCTTCTGCCTTCCTGCCCCCATAGAACTAATGTCTTTCCTTCCTGATTTGCTAATAGCAGGCACTAATAAACCAGAGCACAAAGGGTAGAAATTCACTCATTGGGAAACTGAGTCACAAGGTTCCTAGGTCTGTTCATAAGACCTTAGAGACCAGGACTCTATGACCAGAGTATGACTTGGCAGTAACACTGATTTGATGGTGAGTTAGAACGAGTAGGTTTTTATGTATTTCTTGCAAAAGTTTGGGGTTAAGCCCTGAATCTAGGTCTGAGATAAGCCTAAAAGTGGGGACTTCATGAGTATCCTGCCAAGATCATCAGAATTCCGACACTGGGGGTTAAAGTCATTGATGACACAAATGGAAATCCAGGCTTTTGAAAACCTTTTTTAATGGTGAGTTCATTTCCTCTTGAAACAACCCATTCCATTTCCAAATATCTGTGCTTATTCTTTCTTAAATTGAACTAAAATGTCCCCACAATTTCCACACATATTTCCTGGTTCTACCTTCTACACAAAAATAAATCTAATTCCTCTTTTAATATTTGAAGATGGGGATTATAACTCTCCTAAGTCTCTTCTCTGGATCAAATATTCCAGGTTGTCATGACATGGCTTTTATACCCTTCCAAATCCTAGTCACCTTTTTCTTGAAATATTTTTTATCATTAGCCCTCATAAAAATCAAGAAAGTTGAAATGGGAGTCCAAATATTTGAGTTTAAGTTTAGCCTCTGCAAATTATTTAGTTCATGAGGAAATTATTTCACTACTTTGGACCTTACTTTCTTGAACAATACATCATAGTATCATGGAAGGTATTCTGCATTTACATGCAGAGAACCTAGATTCAAATTCTGTCTTTGACGTTTATTAGCTGGGTAGACTCAGGCAAGTCACCTAACCACTCTGATCCTGTTTCGAATCTGTGAAATAAGTCGGTTAGGCCAGATGACTTCAGCTCTAAATCTAAGGTACTATAACTACAACATTTTATAAAGCAGTTTCCAGAGCTGATGTTCTGTGATTCTCTGTTTGTAAATTTATTTTTAAAAAAAGATTTTTCCAAAATTCACTGAACAAACTAGTTTTCAGCTTCCTCATCTGTAAAAATGAGTTGGTTGGATTAAATAATTTCCAGGGTCCTGCCCAGATCTAAATCTATGGTCCTATAACTACATCACTTATAAGGTTGTTTCCAGAGCTCATGTTCTATGATTCTCTAAACCTCTCATCTATAAGTACAAATTTTTATTTCCCTCAAGCATCAATATATTTCCACTTTTTAAAAAATGTGGGTAGAAAGAGAACAAGTATGTTATTCTTCTCTTTTATTCTCATCTCTCAGATTTCATAAGCCCTATTGTCTGGATTCTGTAAGTCTCAGGGTACTTTGGGTGATAGTATATTTACTTTCATGGCCACCCTGGATCATTGTGATATGTCTATACCTCATCCCTTTCTATTCAAAGCATGAAGGGATGGAGGATATTTATAAAAGAAAGGAGAAACCCCATGTAATCCCAAACATTACATCCTGAAATGACAAACCTCTTTTGCCACTCATCTTTTGGATGAGCTGACATGATTCCCACCAAATCCTCTATTTGGAGAAAGTGTTTTGTGAAATTTCAGTCTTTCTGTAAAGGAAAGGAAGCCTGAAAATCATTGCAGGAAAGGCAGTGGTTTTGCAATGTGTAAAAGACACAATTCAAAAAGGAACATGGTATAATGAGGAAAACATTCGATTTGGAATCAAAGGAAATGAGTTGAATTCCAATACTGCTACTGGGTGCCTCTGTGATCTTAGGCAAGTCATATTCCCCACCTCCCCAGGACAATGTCCTTACTGAAATCATCTCTATAATTCCTTTGGGTTCTGAATCCTCTGATGCTAGAAAGTTTCAAATGAGTCATGAGATTAGAGACTTGGTGGCAATCACTGGCAATGTTCATCCTCCCTCCTGGAAATATCCACAAGCCATATGGAGGAGCCACAGATACCATTACTGAGACTTGATCTACTAGGTCAGTATTCAACATCAATCAGTTTTCTGGTAGGGGCTTGGTATAAAGGAATTATTCTAATGCATGAGCAGAAACAAGACCATCCCCTGGTCCTATTTGTAGGCCAGCTTGCCTAGAAGAAATCATATGAGATGAGTTTTAGAGAAATTAAGACAAAGGTTAACAGTTAAAAACAAGAAATGTTTATACTTCTTTATGTCTATGGCCACCCAACCCTAGGGGAGACTTTGTCATACACTATTTTCCTCCAGCAATGACTGTGTCTTCCAATTCCTTCCATTACCACTCTCATCTCCAGAGAAACGCAGCATGTTAGAACTGGAAAGGGCCTTGGATGTCTAGTCAAAGTCCTTAATTTTACAAATGAAGATACTGATGATCAAAGAGAGGAAATGGAAATTGGTACAACTTCCTTAGGACAACATGTCCACACCAGGAGACCTGACTTACACTTGATTTCAGAATAGAGGAAAAAAATTGTAGGCGTTAATACTACCTTGATTCTGTTGAGTTTAAGCCAAGTCTTCTTCACAACTGATCCTTTTCCTATAGGAATCCTATTCAAGACACACACACACACATACAAGGAAATTATTCCTTTGGCTCTTAGAAAAAGGCTAAATATGTGTGAAATAAACTCCAGACATCTCTATTTTATCCTCTGTGGGGGAACATTTATGGGGCAGAGGGACTATATGAAAAATCCATGAATGCTATGGGCAATGAAAACTAAACATTTTTCTTCTTCTCCAAGTATCCTTCAAAAATATGTGTGTAAATATATATGCAAATTAATCTTGAGTATGATTTCAAATTCAGTGGCTTAGACCAAGACATCAAAATCACATTCCAATTAGCAGATAATCACATAGTGATTAGTAGAGCATAAATTTGATTAATTCTTATGCCAGAAGGTCTCGTATTATATAAAGGACTTCAATACACATTAATGGGTATCTCATTTTATCTCATTCATTAACATTATCCCAACACACTTAATATGGGACTGTCAGTATCTGACACTACTCAAAGTATCATAATCAACTCCCTTGAAAGGGCATGATTTGGAAAAAAAAAAAGAAAGAAAGGGCATAGTTTGGGACAGCTAGGTGGCTCAATGGATAGAGAGCCAAACTGGAGATAAGAGGTTCAGATTCAAATCTGGTCTCAGACACTTCTTAGCTGTGTGACCCTGAGCAAGTGACTTAACACCAATTGCCTAGTCCCTTGTTGGCAAAGATGTGGCATGGGTGCCAGGGAGGCACAGAGGAAGCTGTTCCATTCCCCCTCTCCACAGTGCCCAAGGGCATTTTTGCTTGTCCTGCCCCTCTGTTCAGCTGCCTAAAGCAAGCACTTCCTCCCTCTACTCTGGGGTAATGCGAGGGACTCACAGGCAGCTGGAAGTTGCAGTTTGGGCACACGATCTTAAAAACATTTGCCAATGCTGGCCTCACCTTTTCTGGTCTTCTGCCTTAGAACTGATACTTAGTATCGATACTAAGACAAAGGGTAAGAGTTTAAAAATTAGTGCAGGGATTATAAAGCTCAAAGAAGAAAGTATACGACCATAAAATAAATAGAAGCTATATTAGAACTCAGTGAAATAACAATAATTATTGCCATTATTCTGAAAGTTATTATACTGACTTAGCCACAGTCATTTGAGTTGAGGCCCTGGGCAATGTCCCAGCTGCAATTCTTTCCAACATAGTTCTTCATCATGTGTGTGTGTATGTGTAATGTCCTAAAAGTAATATTATTGATAGACAGATAAACAGACAGACAGATAGATAGATAGATATAGACATATACATATATGCATATATAGGCTTAATCATAGCTATACACATATAGAGAGCAAGGAGAGGGAGGGAAAGACTGAGAGAAAAAGGAGAGGTAAAGACAGAGGGAGAGGAAAGAAAATATATCTCCTCCTGAGGTTTAACTAGACTCTCCTCAGGTTGTGAGCATAAAGTCTCCTACAACACTTTGTCTAAAGTTATTTTTTTATCATGCAAAACACACTTCTATATTGGTCATTGTTGTAAGAGCACACTTGTGCAAAACCAAAACCCCCAAAATAAAACCATAAATACACTGATGCAAAAGATAATCTGATTTGACCTGGATCCATTTGACTCCAACAGTTCTTTCTCTGGAAGTGGATATCATTCCCCATCATAAGTCTTTCAGGGTTGTCCAGATTACCGTATTGCTGAGAATAGCCAAGTTTTCACAATTGAACATCATACAATATTGCTGTCACTGTGTATTATGTTCTCCCCATTCTGCTTATTTCACTCTGCATCAGTTTATGCAGATCTCTCCAGTTTCTTTGGAAATCATCTTGCTTATCATTTCTTATAGCACAACAGTATTCCATCTTTGTCTGAAGTTCTTTCTCTTCAAATAGCATCAGAGTGTATTGGTGCGCGCTGCTTTACCAGGTCTTCCACTCTTAATGCCACTCTACTTGCAGTTCCCCACAGTTCCCAGCAGATGTCAGAATTCCTCTTCTGTCATTGTTCATGCTTAACTCAATTGTCCAGCTCAAAGAGTATTCAGTAAAACATCCCACTATCATCTTCTAATTTCTGGTCTTGGTGTTTCAGTAAATTTATTCATCTGAAGAAGCCTTCCTGTAGGTCATCCCAGATATCTCTTGCCTTGGCCTATAATCCCAGTTCTTTCTCTACTGCAGATTGGATCAAAGAACTCATCTTTGCATTTTCCCCATGAATTATAGTTCAACAGACCCTCTCACTTCAAAGAAGAATGCCCTGCTGTCAGGAGCAGCCTACTTTCTCTCTGTCTGCATAATTGGGACTCACTCATCTCTTCTGAGCCATGTGGGCATCTTCTTTTCCCTAGTACCAGGTGATCTTACCTCAATATCACTAGTTCATGAGAAAGAAAGAAGCACAGTTCCAAATGCCTTCTCCCAAACTAGTCCTAAGTGCCAGTTTAAGAAACTATAATTTTGAGGTCCTTGATATTCTGGGATATAATACTTTTGAAACTCCCCACCTATAGTTCTTTTGATTAAACTTCAATGTTCTTACATTGTTCTTAATTCATCCTAAAACAATTATCAACCTTGATATGTCCTTTCCAAGACTCACTTTGTGGTCCACCATGTAAGACAATCTAAATCCAGTAACATGGGACAATCAGAAATTTACAAATGCTTATTAAGTGAGTGCCCACAATACTAATTCACCAGACAATAGCAATTTACATTAATGTAGTCCTTTAAGAGATGCTCAATTTTAAAAGGACCTATTTAGACAAAAATATTTGTGGCAGCTCTTTTTGTCATACCAAAGAATTAGACACTGAGTAGATATCCATCAACTGAGGAATGGCTGAACAAGTTGTGATATATGATTGTAATGGAATACTACTGTGCTATAAGAAATGATGAACAGGATGTGTTCAGAAAAACCTGGAAAGACTTGCATGACTAGTGCAAAGTGAAATGAGCAGAACTAGAGGGATATTGTACACAGTAACAGCAATCTTATATGATGAACAACTATGAATGACCTTGCTATTCTCAGCAATCCAGTAATCTAAGATGATCCCAAAGATTCAAAAAAAAAAATACCATTCATTTCAAGAGAAAGAACTGATAGAGAATGAATATAAGCCAAAACACACTATCTTTCACTTTCATTTTTTCCTTATTGTTCACGATCTCTTCCACAAAATGACTAATATAGAAAAATGTTTTACATGATTGCACATGTAAAATCTTTATCAAATTGCTTACTGTTTCAGGGAGGTGGGGAAGGAAGGAAAGGTAAGAAATATGGAAAGAATATGGAACCCAAAAAAACATTTTATGAATGTTAAAATTTGTTTTTTACATATTATTGGGGAAAATATTTTTACAAAAGATTCCTAATTTTTTTTACTCATCATAACCATCAGAGGTAGATAGTGCTGGCATTATTATCCTTATTTTGCAGGGGAGAAAACCAATCTAAGAGTTCCTTAAGTGTCCCTCAGTCTAGCAGTGTGGAAGAGCCAAAAAACCTAGACTTGGAGCCAGATGACCACTGTTTGTTCAAATCCTGACTCTTACTTACTAACGTGTAGGACCTCAGTTTTCTTATCTATGAGTTGAGTAAGAAACTCTAAATGACCTTGAAGACCCTTCCCAGTTCTATAGTTTATGACTGGATGACCAGGTTATAAATCCCACCACTGCTGCTAACCAGCCGTGTTGTATCCCCCTTTAAGGCTCAGTCTCCCTATTAATAAAATGAGATAAATAAACTAGATGATTTCTGTGGTTTGATGCAGGCAGAAGTAACTGGTAAATGTTTAACAATTAGCTCTCCAAAAAGCAAGATATACTGTCAAACATTAATTTGCATTATTTACATTTTTCCATTACTTTCTTAAGTCTAGATAATCAATAATAACACAGAAAAACATAAATAAATCCATCTATACTATTTGTTTCCAAGGCACAAACATGTATACACACACATGCACGCATGCACACACATAGAAATTTTAACTTTTGGCTCTTGCAAGTATGAGTTGGCTCCAGCACACCTGAAGATGCAGCTCTCAAACTTACAGGTAATTGGAAGCTAGTCATCATTAATCCCCACTATAATACTCTTCAAATAACATTGTTGCCTCGTGGCCTTTACAATATCCATCAGGGTGGGTAATGTCAGGATCAGGATCAGGATCAGTGTAGAGAATAGAGAAGGACACTCTACTTGAAGGTATTCTTGCTGCTCTCAGTTCTATCTGACTGTGGGACCCCATTTGGGGGTTTCTTGGCAAAGCTATTCAAATGGTTTGCCATTTCCTCCTCTGGCCCATTTTACAGATGAGGAAAGTGAAGTAAACAAGGTGAAGTGTCTTGTCCATGATCACACAGCTAGAAAGTGTCTGAGGCCAGATTCTAACTCCAAGGCTTTCCAGACTCCTGGCCAGTGCTCTCTGCACTAAGCCACCCAAACTGCCTGATAAGAAAACTAAGATTCAAGCTTTAATTTACCTGGCCATGGTCACAGTTAGTAAATTTCAGGCAGCGGGTGGGGTATTTGAACCCAAGTCTCCTCTTGTCTGATCTAGCCTGTTTCTTGTTATACCAAACTGTCTTTATGTGGCAGTACATAAGTCAAAGAGCTCTTCATTTGCCACAAAACTAAATTTGTGGGATGAGGGGGCAGGGGGGGAGAGGGGAGGGATTTGACAGCCCAGAACTGAACCCTTGACTCTTAAATCATTCATTCCTTCATAAGTAACCGATCATTACTTAAATCAAGCTTAACACATTCATCATGGGGGTTCCTAGGATTTAAAGCTGGAAGGGACACGGAGACCAACCATCTCATTTTATAGATGAGGAAACTGAGACCAGGAGTGGGGGGAGAAAGAAATTGCTTAAATAAATAGAAAATCAGAATATATAAGTATATAATGAATTATATACCTGTATAAATAAATAGAAAACGCAGTATTTAAAACTAGGTTTTCTGGCTCCAAATCTAGACAAATCTGGATCTTTCCACTCCTAGTTCAACATATTTCCTAAATTAATTTTCAACACATTAGTGCAAAAAGATCTTTGGAGCAGCTAGATGACTTAGTAAATTGAGAGCCAAGCCCAGAGATGGGAGGTCCTAGGGTCAAATATGGCTTCAGATACTTCCTAGCTCTGTGACCCTGGGCAAGTCACTTGGCCCCCATTGCCTACCCCTGAACACTCTTCTGTCTTGGAACCAACACACAGTATTGATTCCAAGATGGAAGGTGAGGGTTTTATTTCATTAACAAATGAATAATTTTTTCTGAATTTGAAGTTTGTGAACATGGATTTCATTCCTGGCTCTCCTACTTGGTTCTATGTGCCCTTGGGCGAGGCACATTCTATGGGTCTCCGTTGTCTCATCTATAAAATTATCTAGGAAATTATCTTTAGCATCCTTCCCACCTGTCATTGACACTAAAATACCAATGGCAGATGGAGGGGAAAGAGAGGGGAGATTAAGGCAATACATGCCCCCAGAGAATCAAGGTTGAATGATGGCATTTTTGGGCACAATTCTGGACCATTCCAGGAGCTGGACAAGGGGGAGGAGGGTACCTTCCCAGGAGCTCTCAAGTCAAATCAAGGAGACAAGACAGAATTTGTCTTTGTATCCAGCCTTTCCACATCTTATTTCCCCCAACCTCAAACTGGGAACAGCCCAATCATGTTTTTAAATCGCCTCAAGGAGCCCCACGTAAGGTGGGGTTCCAGGTGTAAAGCAAGGCAGGACTTCCCCTTGTCAGCTTCTCCCAGCCTTCTTAATTCTCGATTTGCCAAAGAGTCATCTGGGAGAATAACTTGAAGGAAAGATGCGCTGAGTGGAGGGAAGGGCAGGAGGAGGATGCAACTAAGCCTTTTCTTGACCTTCCCCTCCTTTGCCCAACTTACAAGCCTTCCACAGCCCCAAATCTGTAGCCACAGCGCCCCCTGGTGGTCAGCACAGAGCTCCTTCCCCCCTCACTGCACCACCCCCTCCCTCCCCAGTCTTCTGCATCCAGGCATGGAGGAGGTATAACTCTAAATGAATTTAGCATCAGCACAGTTATTTAAATTGTTTTAATTAATCACAAATTGAGCAGTAAATGAGCCACTAAGGCGGGGTGGTGGGGGGATGGAGGGGAAGGAAGGGAGGAGGGAGAGTGGGAGAAACAAAAAAATAGGAAGAGAAAGAGAGGAAAGGGGAGGAGAGGGAAAAGAAGAGAAGGAAGAAGGGAGAAGGAAGGGAGGGGAGAGAGGAAAGGAGGAGAGGGAGAGAGCAGGAAGGAAAAACTGAGAGAACACTAGTAGAACTTGTGAGAGAGTGAGGGAAGGAAAGCAAAGGAATCAGACTTGGGGGGGGGGGCTGTGCTGCTGGTGATAATGCTCTGCTGCTCTCTTCACCCACACATTGCCATCCACTAAGCCAGTATGCAGAGGCAGATAGGTGGGGAGAAATGCAAGGACGTTTCTTTGGCTCATTTGCAAAGTGGGCACTAGGAACTGGGGGGAACCCAAACAGGAGAACCATAGGATTTTAGAATGGTCAACAATGGACCAACCCCTTTATTTTACAGATGAAGAAACAGAGGCCCAAAAAAGGTAAGAATTGACCAAAGGTAATAAATAGCAAAGATGGAATTCCAACCATAGACTTTGACTTCAAATTCATAGTCCTTTCCATTACAGCATTCAGTTACTCAGTCATGTCTGACTCTTCATGACATTATTTGGGGTTTTCTTGGCAGAGATACTGGAGTGGTTGGCCATTTCCTTCTCCAACTCATTTTATAGATGAGGAAACTGAGGCAAGCAGATCTCAGGCCAAATTTGAACCCAGGAAGAAGAGTCTTCCTGACCCCAAGTTCAGCTCTCTATAAACTGTCCAAGATTAGCGTATGACTTCTTACCACACACTAATGAGGGAGGTTAGGTATTATTATCCCCACTTTTCAAATAAAGGAAGAATATACTCAAGTTGAAGTGACTTGTCCAAGATCGCACAACTAAGACTAACAGGTCAGGTCAGAGGATCACATATAAAAAGTTGAAAGACACCATCATCTAATACAACTCCCTTATCCTACAAGTGAGGAAACTAAGACCAATGAGTTTGTTTAAAGACATGCAGGAAATAAGTATCAAAGGTAGTCTTTGAACTCAGGACCTTGGGCTTCAAAACCAGACTTCTTTTTGCTTTAACACCAAATCTAGTGCTCTTATATCTCAGGGAAATGAATTCAGCCCCAAATCTTCTATAGTGCCTCTGGTGATAAAATCTAGAGAATAAATGGCTAGAGTTCACATATTTTTTGCATTATGCCCTCTAAAACTTAGATTCTCTTGTTGATTAACTGCCCTTCATATCAGGTGATTACCCTCTCATCTGTGTACAGACCATGTCCCCCCGAAAGAATAAAAACCTCTTACGAGTATTGATTATTTAATTGTGTTCTTATATCCCAGCACCCAGCACATACTCCATGCTTAATGTTGAACTGAATCAGCCTTCTTGATAAACTGTTAGACCCAGAGACAGAAAGGACTGAATTCAATCCTGCTTCTAATAATCACTAGTTCTATGACCATGAACAAGCCATTCTCTGAGACCAACGTGACTCTCCAAGACATAACTGATAGATAGGGTCAAGGACAGCTAGGTGGCACAGTGGATAGAGCGCCAAGCCTGGAGTCAAGAAGACTCATCTTCCCAAGTTCAAATCTGGCCTGAGATGCTTCCTAGCTGTGTGACCCTGGACAAGTCCCTTAAACCTGTTTTCCTCAGTTTCCTTGTCTATAAAATAAGCTAGCGAGGAAAATGGCAAACTGCTCCAGTATCTTTGTCAAGAAAACCTCAAATGGGGTCACAGAAAATCAGACATGACTAAAAAAAAAACAACTCAACAACAACAAACGATGGTCTAAGAGAGATTGCAATGGATAAAATCACAAATC
Source organism: Monodelphis domestica (assembly GCF_027887165.1). Lineage (NCBI taxonomy): Eukaryota > Metazoa > Chordata > Mammalia > Didelphimorphia > Didelphidae > Monodelphis > Monodelphis domestica. The sequence goes on from NC_077231.1 coordinate 97,716,989, forward strand.
TGCAACATATTGACTTACAAATACAAAAAAAAAAAGCAATTCCTGCCCTCAAAAAGCTTATATTCTTCTTTTTTTACATTTTATATGTAAGACAGAAGAGCAGTAAGGATTAGGCAATGGGGGTTAAATAACTCATCCAGGGTCATCCAACTAGGAAGTGCCTAAGGTCAGATTTGAACCCAGATCCTCCTGACTCCCAGTCTGTCTACTGTGCTACCTAGCTCCCCAAGAAGCTTACATTCTAATAAGAAGAGGCAACATATATAGTACAGTGACAGCCAAGAAAGGACATTAACTTTTTTTGTTCTGGGAAGTCATAGGGATGATGAGTTGAGTCAAGGAACAATGAATTTTTATCATTTATCAGACTCTATTTTAAATTATTATCTGGGTCTTAGTCATCTCTACTAGACTGTGTGAAGTTCACTAGGCTCATTCATCTTTAAATACCCTCAAATACTTTGCCAGTAAGTATTTGATGAAAGTCAAGAAAATAGTAGAAAGGAGAAACTAGTTGGCTTAGTGGATTGAGAGCCAGGCCTGGAGAAGGGAAGTCCTGGGTTCAAATCTGGTCTTAACTATATGGATGACCCTGGGCAAGTCACTTGACCCCCATTGCCTAGCCCTAACCACTCTTCAGCCTTGGAACCAATATTCTAAGACAGGGGTTTTTTTGTTTCCTTTTGAAGAAGACAGCAGAAAAGACCCCATCTCTATCACCAATTCGCTGTATAACTCTGGAAAAGTCACTTTCCTTCTCTGAGACCTGTGAAATAGATTAGCCTTTAGATTGTTCGGACATTGTGAAGATGGCAACATGGACATTTTTAAGTGCTCTGGAAACGGGATCTCTTACAAATTGTCATGGATGAAGGTCCTGGAAAAGTGTTGTTATCATTAATCCTGTTCCTAGTATTGCGAGTCTACCAGGGTCACAACTGGTTGCTGAAGAGCCCAGCACTAAGTATGTAGTGGAAAATCCTCAGACACTTAGTGTGGGGCACTTCCAGGCAAGACTCAACAGTTGAGCAGATCCTTAAATAAATACTATCGGTGAATGTATTCATTGTGTAGCTTCAGGGCAGCTGGATGGCCCAGTGGAGAGAGAGCCAACTCTGGAGCCCAGAGGGTCTGGATTCAAATGTGGTCAATTCACCAAACCTTGATTGCCTAGCCCTTGCTGCTCTTCTGTCTTAGAATTTATACCGAGGCAGAAGGTAAGGGTTAAAAAAAAAAACGTGCCTTCACTTTGGAGTTGGTGTGGGTCCAAAAACCCAAGTTTTCTGGGCCCTTTGGCTCCCTTGCCCTACTGTTATGCTACTCCTGTATTCATTGCCATCTCTGCTACTGCAGACAGGAAAAGGAGCAGAAATCCCCACCAGCCAATCTAGCTTTTTGTGAGTATTGATTGTTTGGTCTGGTAGAGGGGAGAGCTATTAACCAATTAATTAGTCAACCAATCATCAACATGTAAGGATGAGGAAGGTTGATTGGAGTTCCCTGTCTTCCTCTTGGCTCTGCCAGCACCTTGGTGTTTGGCCCTGGATATGAGACCTCATGTTCCTATAGAAGCTTAATGTTTGAATTTGCTATTCTCCTAATGCTCTTGTAAGGTAGGTGGTATAAGGATTATTGTCCCCATTTCATAGATGAGGAAATAGAGTTTTTAAAGTAAAATGACGGTCATAATTAGAGAGCTTATACACCTTGGGCAAACCAAGTTTTTTCTTACCTCTAAAAGAAAATCATATTTGTAAAGTACTTAGTATGGTTCCCAGCACATAGTAGGTGCTTAATAATGTTTCTTCCAACTCTCCATTTCCCTAAAAGGTTGGGGTTGGGGTCCAGGATCATAGTCTTTAAGCTGAAAAGAATGCTAGAAGAAGGAACTCTTGTTTTATAAACAAGACAACTGAGGGCCAGCGAAGTTAAGGGATTTGCCCACAGTCACACAAGTAATAAGTGTCTGGCAGATTTGGGATTTCATCCCAGATCCCGTGGATCCAAATGCAATTCCTTCACTGCACCATATGTTTGCCCTCCAAAGTTCCTTCCAGCTCAGCCACTTCCTGCTTCTCCAGCCCCTACTCTGAAGATTAAAACCTAAGAGAAGACAGAGCATGGACCCATATGAAAATGTAGCCCCAAATTGGAGTTCATAGACAGAGCCTAACAAGCCAGCAGAGATGGATGGGACAAGAGGGAGATGTCAGAGAGGAATGGACTCCTTCGTGGCTTCAGAGCCTGAAGGCTTCTCTTCCTTCAAAGCAGCTTCAAGGAAGATCTCCTTCATTAAGCCTTCCCTGCTGTCCTCCAACCAAGGGCAATCTTTAGCTCTCAGAATTGCTTCTGCTGATCTATGTGACCTTCCTTATGCACAGCGTAGAATCAAAGGATCATAAAAGAAAGGGCAGAGATCATCTAGTCTAACCTCCTCATTTCACATATGAAAAAACTGAAGCCCACAAAAAGTTAAAGTGATCAGGCACATTGGCAGCAAGCATCACAGTTAGCTTTGGGGAAACAGGTCCTCCAACTTCAGAGCCAGGACTGCTGATTCCAATTCTGACTTGTGAGGATGCTATTCCTGGGCAGTGTGGACACCTTCCATGATAGAAGGCCTGAGTTCATATAAAGATGTAGATTAATGGGCATCTCCCTCATCCACCCTCTTAAGGAGAGAAGGTGGTTTTGTCTTTAGACCTCTATAATTGGGAAGATGAAAAATATATATGTGTATATATATATATATATAATCTATAATTGGGAAGATGAGAAAAGGGGACCTGTTTGCCTAGACAGACAGGCAGCCCTATTCAACCAATATTTAGAGGTGCCAGGAATATTCTCCATTTCATTGGTTCCTAAGGGCAAGGGGATCATCAAGGAAGCAATGGGAGAAGGCAAAGGACAGGGGCCCTAAGATGTGCACAATCCCCCAAGAGCCAGGAGGCAGCTGATGCTTTCTTGGTCTATTATAAATTCGATATCCAATGGAAAATATTTTTTATAATTTGTAGGTGAAAGTGAACTCAAAGTCTACATGTGATGGGTTTCCACTAGATAACCCACCCCTTCTCTCTCAAATTTCTACCTGGTCAGGCTGACATCTTTCAGTCTGGCAAGGATGGAGCCAGGGACTCATCTATCATGATCCACAATATTCAGACAGACAGACAGACAGACAGACAGACACAGAAAAGAGAGACAGAGAAGGATGGAGAGGTAGGGGAGAAAGAGGGAGGGCAGAGAAGGGAGAGAGACAGAGACAGAGAGAGAGAATTCTCTAGCTGCAATCCCTAGATTAGCTCTTCTTGGAACCTCCAAGGTCCTACAAAGTTGGTCCCTCTGCTGCTCCAGGTCTGTCCTTGTGATCACATTATGCCTCACTCCTACAGCTAACACTGTTGGAAGGAAGCACTAGAAATCATTCTCTCTTATCTCCCAGAATGCCAAATCAGGTCAGGGAAATGATTTGTTAGACCTCAAGCCATGCTGCCATCCCATGACCAAAACAGTCAGGGCCCTTAACTCTGAAAGAACTTCAATGAACGTGCTTGTTCCTTTTTATTTTTTTAAGAGCAAAGAACATATAATTCACTCACTAGCATAACGCCAGAATTCCCCTTTAAGTCAATCCCTGTTGCCTTCATGTCAAAGCCTTTCCATTAGGGAATAATAGAAATTACTATTGTGTGAGAGTGAGTTCCCTATCCTTTGTGTTGATTCAGTGGCTGAAAGGTCACTTGTCAGTAGCAAGGGAAATCATACTTTAGTTAATGGTTGGACAAAAAGGTAACTTCCCTCTCTGGACCTGTGGTCACATGGCTATGGCTCCCTACTCCCACATGGCCTCTCGGATAACACATCACTCTCCTTTAACTTCTTGATATTCTAGCCAAAGTGGTTTATTTCCTAAAAATTATTTCACAGCTGTTTTCTGCATACAAGATGCCTTTGCACAAACTGTCACTGACTGTTGGAAATGTCTCCTTCCTCATTTCTGCCCCTTCTCCATGAAGCCTTCTATGATTCTTCCCTAACCCTAATTCCAAGACAGTACCTTCTTTGGCCATGGAAATTACTTTGTATTTGCTTTTTATATATTTGGTTTATCTGTGTACATACTATTTCCTTTTTCTTAGTAAAACCCTTACCTTCTTCTTAGAATCAATACTACATATTGGTTCCAAGGCAGAAGAGTAGTAAGGGCTAGACAATGGGAGTCAAGTGACTTGCCCAGGGTCACACAGCTGGGAAGTGTCTGAGGCCAGATTTGAACCTAGGACCTCCCATCTCTAGGCCTGGCTCTCAATTCACTGAACCACCCCATTGCCACCTTAAATACTATTTTCTGTCCATTAGAATATAAGTTCTTTAATGACATAGACTTCTTTGTTTTGGACTTTATATCCTAAGCATCTAACACAGTAATTGGCACATAGTAGGTCCTTAATAAATACTTTTTGAATAAATGGATTCCTGGATGACAGCACTCTTAATTCCAGGCATTTTCTTATTCCTACTACTTCTGTCAAAACCTCAACCCCATTCCTCTAAGTCTTCAACAAATAATAGAATAATTAATCTGATACACTAACTCTTAACCTTCTGTCTTAAAACTGACACTAAGATTCAGTTCCAAGTTAGAAGAGCAGTAAGTGTTAGGCAATTGGGCTTAGTGACTTACCCAGGGTCAAACAGCTAGGAAGTGTCTGAGGCCAGAATTAAACCCAGGACCTCCCATCTACAGGCCTGGTGCTCTAGCCACTGAGCTACCCAGCTGCCCCTAAACTAATTCCTAACAGAAGTTTCAGGTGGAAGAGAAGAATGTCAGCCCTGGCATCTAAACCTTAAGGATAGCAGGGTCAGATGACCATAACCTGAAGAATTCTTAAGGAGGCAGGATAGTGTATTACATGTTCTGACATTTACAAGCTTTGTGACCAACATGAACTCATTCTTAATTTCTTAGAATCTTAGTTTCCTCAGATGTCAAGGTGAGTAATATTACCCCCTCACCTACTTCATATGCTTACTTTGGTAAAAGTGCTTTGAAATCCTTAAAATGAGAAGCAGAAATGTGAGTGGCAGTTGGTGATAGTGATGAGGATTTTCTGCTTCTGCAGTGAGTAGAGAGAGAAAAGGAACTGACTAAAGAGTCACAGATATAACACTCAGAATCCACAAGGAGCTGACAGAAATACATGATGAAGAGTCATCCTTCAACTGACAAGCAAAAGACACCAACTAGCAGTTTTCAAAAGAAGAAACACCAACTATAAATAATATCCAACATTCCTACAGTGCTTTCAATGTATGCTTTCAGTTGAGTCTTATAACAACCCTGTGAGGTACTATTGCTTCCCCGTTTTACAGATGAAGAAACTGAGGCTGGAAGAGGCCAAGTGACTTGAGCAAGTCCTACAACCAGTGTTTGAGATTGATTTCAGACCTAGTTCTTCAAAATCAGCTCTCTATCCACTATATCATCTAGCTTCCTTTAATTGTACCTCCTCATTCTATGGAGCAGGAAACTAAGGCTCAAGAATGTTATTAAATGTCTTACCAGAGCTAGTCCAAGGCAGGATCACATTTAGGCCTTCCTGACTCCAGGATGAGCACTCTGTTACGTCTAACCATCAATCCACTGAAATGCCAAAGATATGTGATTTCCATGATCCTTGGAGTCACCCCACAAGAGCAGATCACATTCAATTTGCCACTTAATAATATCTTTTAAAGAATTACCTGACACTCTGGGAAGTTAACTTGTTCATTGACACTCAGCTAGATGGTGTCAGAATCAGAATTTGAACCAAGATCCATCAGGACTCCTAAACCAGCATTCTATACATTACTCCATCTAGAGAAACAATCAGTAATCAGCCCCTGGGGAAAATGGGCAAAATAGCTGAGCGAACAAAATGAAAATCAAATCAACCCAGAGGTATTAAGTCACATTCATCAAGCTAGCAAAGGTGCAAAATAAGAGACAGAGACAGAGAGAAAAACAGAGAGAGAGAGAGAGAGAGAGAGAGAGAGAGAGAGAGAGAGAGAGAGAGAGAGAGAGAGAGAGAGAGAGAGAGATACTTCATTGCTGGAAGGACTAGGGGAAGACAGGCATGTCAATTCACTGCTAATGGAGCCATAAACTGCTTCAGTCATTCCAGAAAACAATTTGGAATCAATGAGAAAATTGCGAAATTGTTCATACCCTTTAACCTGGAGAGCCAGTTACTGGAACTATATACCTCAAGGAGGTTATTGACAAAAAGAAAAAGTCTTTATGTACGAAGTACAAAAAAACTTCATAGTTGCATCATCTATCCTAACAAAAAGCTAGAAACCAAATCAGTGCCCAATAAACGGGGAATAGATGAATAAGTATGACATGTGAATGTGGAGAAATATCACTGGGCTATACAGAATGATAAATATGGAGAATTTGGAGCAATTTAGAAAGATTTGAATGCAAAGATACAGAGTGATGAAAGCAGAATCATAAGAACAATATGCAAAACACTCGTCAAACACCACTTTACTGGAGTTAGGCAGCTAGATGGATCAGTGGCGAAAGCAATGGACCTTGAGTCAAGAAGGTCTAGAGCTTGGATATTGCCTCAAACACTGATTAGCTATTTGACCCTGGGCAAGTGACCTAAACATTCTCAATCTCCATTTCCTCATCTCTGAAATGGGAACAATCATAGCACCTATCTCCCAGGGTTGATATGAAAATCAAGTAAGATAACACATGTAAATCTCTTTGGCAAACTTTAAAGTGCTATATAAATACCATCTATTATTATTATTATTATTATTATTATTATTATGAGGTGTATGGGGTGCTCAGGGAGGAGTAATATCTTTGGTATGGAGGGCTTGTCGTGCCCTCCTAGGGCAGCTCTCCAGCCTCTGACCCTCACCTGACACCCAGCTCTCACTTGTGGCTCCCAGTAGCTGCTAGCATGCGGCAGCGGCCACACCCAGGGCAACGGCTTCAACAGGCCTGCTCAACCTTGTGAGGGTAGCCATCGGGTCGTCGACCCCTGGTGAACCAGGGCTTTGCTCACCCAGCATGTGAATACTGCTTCGGCTGAACAGACGGAAGAAACCAACAAGAAGTTTCAACAGCTGAGAGGGCGACGCAGCAAAGCACTGTGGAGTGCTCAGGGCATGTTGGAGCACAAAAGACAACATGGCCATCCAATGCAGCTGAGGAAGTCTCCAGGTGTAACTACTTTTCCTGCCACTGGACCCAGGCTTCCAACGCCGAGAGAGTGGGACTGTCTCTGTGCATCGGCTTTTCCACTTAAATCTTCACGCACAAGTGTCTTTGTGCACAAAAACACACAAAGACAATCATCATCCTCGGTTACTGAGAGACTACTACTACTATTATTATAAATTTTGTGTTTATAATTACAATCTGATTTGGAGAGAGGGTAAGTGCTTTGAGAAAAGGTTGTTTTAGTGTTTGATGGGAAGTATCTGTTGTGCCAAAATAAAAAGAATCAATTCTTTTTTTTTAATAAAAGAACTTATTCATTCAACAAGCATTTCTTAAAAGCTTACTATGGGCCAGGCTAAACACTAATGATACAAAAATAGAATGAAAGATAATCCCTGTCTTCAAGTTTACATTCCTCTAGGGATGTTTACACATATAAGTATTAGATAACTTGGGAAGAAAGAGTTCAATAACAAATAGAAGAATCAAAAAATGTCACTGAAAGAAAAATATTCAGAAAAGTAGTAGAGGTCAATTACTGGAAGCAAACTGGGTTTGTGCCCAACTGTTCTAAATTCATTCAGATCCTGTTGGGCTGGGTTATCAACCCTTCCTTTTATCAGGAAATCTTTCTCCAACCCCTTTGCTGAATTTTCCTCCAAGTTATGCCCATTAACTGTAAGTGTCCCCTAATTCTCTGTACTGAGAGCGCTTCTCTCCTTTTATATTAGCTCATTTGATGATTTAATCAGCTCCCCCTGGGTTCAATTATCAACACTTCAGATGTTTCTCAGATCTGTGAATGTACCCTTTGTCTCTCTCCTGAGTTCCAGTCTTGCCTCACCAAATGCCTTTTGTGTTTCTCAAACTGACACTCTCTAGACATCTCAAAATCAATATGTCCAAAACAAAATTCGTTGTGTTTTCCACCAAACTCTGCCTCTTCTCAACTTCCCTTTCCTCCCACCAGTCATCTAGTTGTTGAATCTGTTCCCAATACTTATAGTTCTTATATTCCCATATCTCCTATAAATCCCAAAGAAGGAGAAAGGAAAGGGGAAGAGAATGGAAAGGAAAGGAAAATAGAAAGGGGTAGAGAAAGAGAGGAAGAGGGAGAGAAGGGAAGGAGGACAGGAAGGAGGGAAGAGGGAAAGAAAGAGGCAGGAAAGGTGGCTGCAAATAGAAAAAGAAAGATTCTCCTTGCCTTAATTGAGCTTACATTCTAATAGGTAAAGACAGAATTTATTGAATAGTGGCTAGAGAAGACTATTTTGGTCTGGGAAGTCACTGGGGTGACAAGTATAGCCACTGGGTAAATGACTGATTTGTTCAGAGAATGATAATATCGATCTGACTGCTATTCCCAGAGCTGAAAGTTAGCATGGAGGGCATGGTGCAAGAAGGGCATTCTAAATGAGAAGAAGACTCCATGTCTGGCACCTGCCTTCTCTTTTTGAACATGCTAAACCTGAGTGAGTTACAAATCATGAGTTCTAGAAGCTAAAGTCCAGAGACAACCCTCCCCATAGACTATAACATGATCTAATTAGGTAAAACCTCTTTCCTATGATTTCCCTGTGACAGGAAAGCATAAACCTTCCAAAATATGGTGTAATAGGAAAAGCCTTGTGCTGGTCCTCAAGAAGCTAGTCTTGAGTTTCAGTTCTATCGACGATGGGACATTAGACAAGTCACCTGACTTGTCTGGGGCCTCAGTTCCCAGAACCTATAAAATAGGGGCATCCGTTCCAGCTCTAAAGTTCTATTTGATTCAATAAAAGTTGCCATTTTCCAGGAAAGCTGGGCAGGCTCCAGTGGACCTGCTCAGAGTGAATGATGGATTGCACTGTCCACTCTGCAGAAAACCTCCCAGAGAAATCCTGTCAAACCCGTCCATCACTCAGGGCTGTCCTCCTGCCAATAATGCCCACATTGGCTGACTTCACTCTGCCTGAAGTGATGGATGAACCAGAGCAGCTTCTACTCAGTATTGGCCCCAGGCTTAACAGCCTTGAAAAGTTCCACTTAATCTCTTCCCCTCTCTCTCAATGGCTCCACTCTCAGCTCCCAGTATAAGATATAAGGTAATCCGTCTATTTCTCTTTCTGTCTCTCTCTTCCTACTCTCACAGAATCCTAGAGTTCCACAACTGGGGCACCAAAGGGTCACATTGGATAGAGTATTGGGCTTGGATTCATGAAGACTCAGGCTCAAAACCCACCTCAGGAACTTAATTGTGTTATCCTGCCCAACCCAATCTCTCTGTGGTTCATTTTTCTCATTCTATAAAATAAGGGAGTTGGACTCAAAGATCCCTCTCAGCTTTAAATCTATGAACTAGAGTTGACTGAATCCAATTTGTACCTGAGTAGGAAAGCCATCTAAAATATCCCAGACAAATTGTTATCTGATCCCTATGGAAAGAGAGACTCTCTGCCTTCTGGTATTGTCGAAATAATTGTTGGGAAATTTGTCCTTACTTTATGCTGAAATCTGCAACTCAGTAATCTCTGCATGTTGTTAGGACTCAACAGTGATGTAAACAGTCAGGTCCAAACAGTTTCAAATAGAAATAGATTCCTGAAGTTGCATATTGACTTAGAAAACCACACATTGGGAGCAGTTAGGTGGCTCAGTGGACTGAGAGCCAGACTTAGAAGGTCCTAGTTTCAAATTTGTCCTCAGAGACTTCTTAGCTGAGTGACCCTGGGCAAGTCACTTAATCCCCAGTGCCTAGCCCTTACCACTCTTCTGCCTTGGAACCAATTCTTAGAACTGATGCTAATATGGAAAGTATGGGAAAGGAAAGGAGAGGATTCGAGAGGAATGGAGGGGAAGGGGAGGAGAGGAGAGGGGAAGAGAGGAGAGAGGAGGGAATCACAAATTAGTACTATATTTTAATTTATTTTGTTATCCATTTTTTCAACTACAGTTTAATCTGATTTGGACTGGGATTTTTGTGGGCTGTTTGTAGCCCATTGCCAGTAAGTTTGACACCTCTGACCGCTGTTCCTACTTTTTCCCTCTGGGTCCAAGCAGAATACATGTAATCCCTTTTCTCTATATCATATTATTTTTTTGAGCATTTCATTCTGGTTTTTAGAAGCTCACTATGTCTTGGTCCAAGATGTTGGGATGGTGACTAACAGCAGGCAATCTCAGGCTTTGATGGAGAAATATCAGAAGAGGGCAACCAAGAATATCACAGAAAGATGCACTATATGATCGGTGGGGAGAGGAAAATCAGGGAGCTATGAATAAGAACCCCAAAAGTACAAGATGTGGATTCCCAGTGTTACTTGTACCATAGTGGGCACTGGATTTAGATTGGTGTTTCAAAAATACATTTGAAAGGGGGCAGCGAGGGGCTCAGTGGATTGGTAGCCAGACTCAAAGATGGGAGGTCCTGGGTTCAGATTTGGCCTCATACACTTCCTACCTGTGTGACCCTGGATGAGTCTCTTGACACCCATTGCCTAGAAACCAATATGGTGTATTGATTCCAAGATGGAAGGGAAGGATTTAAAAAAAGGTCTGACAGTCCTTATGATGAAGAATCTTACAATCTAAGATTGGGATGGAGAAGAGGAGGAGTGTGTACATAACTGCTACAAGGGAAAATGAGATGAATACAAAGGAGAGATCAACAAAGGGTTCAAGGAAATGAAAAGGGAAAAGCACACACTCTCAGAGAAGTGAGTTGTATCAGACTTTGTGGAGAATATGGCACCTGAATCAGACTGCAAAGGAAGGACTTGCAAAAAATGGAGATTCTGAAAGGAGCTGTCCATCAGCCTGAGCACATAATATGAGTAAAGAGGAGGCAGAAGAAAGTAGAGTAGGAAGAAGAGACAGAAAGAAGTTCATTTGGGGCTTCATAAAAACAGGACAAAATGAAGGCAGACATGTAGGCTGGGGCCACATGGTTGAGGGTCATGCAATAATAGCTGAGGCTGGCAGGCAACAACATGGGTTGGCTTACAGCGCAAAAGGAAAGGTAGGGGAGGGAAAACTCATTTCTCTAGTGCCTCTCGTGTGCCAGGAACTGTGCTGAGGGCTTTACAAATATTATCTCATCTGATATTCACAACAATCCCTCCTGTTGTGGGTTATTATCCCATCATGCAGTAAAGGAAATGCAGGCAAACAGATATGGGTTACATAGTAAGTGTCTGAAGTGTAAGTGTTAAAACTAATGGTTTGGCTAAATATATAAAAATTATAAATCTTTTTTTTACAAAAGAGGTGGAAAGTAGAGAAATACAAAAGGTAGAGAAGATATTTAGCCTTCCTAAACATTGCTCCAGTTCTTGACTCAGGCCAGGACCTGTTGACCTTCATCTAGAATTAAACTCTCTCCAGAGATCAGTAAAGGAAAGCCAACTTTCCTTTCACCCAAGTTCCCTCCAAGGGGCAGGTCAAGACAATGACTCCAGCTGAAGGTGACTCCTGAGGCCAAGTTTCTTCCTTGAGCCAACTTTCTTCTTGAAGTCCAACTCCTTCTTGAAGCTGCCTTCCTTCCTGGAGTTGACTTCCTCCTCTAAGCCCAGAAATTCAGGGCCTCTTATAGTGACTTCTTGTCTCTTCCTCTTTTAACAGGGACCAATCACAGCTTCCAAATTGTCCAGCCCTGCCCAGGGAGCAGTGTTTGTGGGAACCAGTTCTCACCTTCTGAAGGTCAATTTCTCATCAAAAAGGTTCACAGTTTCCTGATTGAACAGTGTCTGTGGGTGTGAACTCTTAAAAGAATTCACAATTTTCTGACTAATTGAGTTATTACCCATTTTCAGGAGTTATCACTCATTTTAGCAAGTGACTTTCAAACTCCCTTACTTATTCACACTTCACAGAGGACAGATTTGAATTCATGTCTTCCTGCCTTTAAATCTAGCTCTCTACACACTGTTCCGCCTAACTACTTCTAGACAACTTGAAGGTTTACAAAGAAAATAAATACTTATATAGCACTTTAGAGTTTGCTTTCTTGTAACCATAGAAGAATATTCTAAATTAATTAATTAAATAAAAATTTTTCAAAAACAAAAAAGAATAGAGTTTACTTTTTTGAATGTTTTATCACCTTTGATCCTTGATTGAATCTTATGAATTAGATGCAATTATTAGGCCCATTTTCTGGACAAGGAAACTGAAGCTGAAAGAAGGTAGGTGTCTTTCCTAGGGTTACACAGTAAATATCTGGAATGACAGGAGTAGGAGCTTATACCTTTGGGGAGGCACTACAAGTTTGTTTGTTTTTTTTTATTTTAAGAAACCCTTACTTTCTTAGTCACAATTTTAAGGCAATCAGGATTAAGTGACTTGCCCAGGGTCACATAGCTAGGAAGTGTCTGAGGTCACATTTGAACCCTGACTCCAGACCTAGAGTTCTAACCACTGTGCTACCTAGCTACCTCCCCCCCCCCAAAGGTTTTTCAAGCAGAGGAATGTTAGGCTCAGAGCCATGACTGTAAAAGATAGTTTTGATGTTGTAAATAAAGAAGGCATTGAAAGGAAAGGAGCCTGGAGGCAAGAAGACCAAAAAAGAAGTAAGAAACTCTAATGGTCTACACTAGGGCAGATGCCTTGGGAGTGGAGAGGAAGAGTTGTGCAAAATGTTGTGGAGGAAATATCAGTGAGATGTAATGATGGATCACGATGTGGGAGAGGAGAAAGAGGAAAGCCCCTAGCAAGCTACACACATACACTGGAGCCAGATTGGTGCCCTCATTAGGGCACGTGGCAGCAGCGACCACTTTACTACCCTCACAACTCAACCTTCCTACTTCCCTAATTGTGGTAGCAGGACCTTGAAAGCAATATTAGCCATGTTTCTCTTTTCTACCTCAGAGCAATAGTTCTCAACAGCTATTCCTCCTTGATGGATTGCTATGTGGTTGGAAATGTCAATGGATCATAATTGTCCCATAAAAAGTCTATAATGAATGTTATCAGTTTAAGTCCTCAGAGTTGCTTTATTAATATTCCTAATTGATGGGCTCATTTGGAAAGTCGACAGGGACAACAGACCTCATTAATCTCAGGTTAAAGGGCCTCTGGGTGGCAGCATATCTGAGCTCCTGTCAAGATGGGTGGCAACACCAGAACTCTAGAGATGATCATAGCAGCTGTCACAGGGATGACCAGTGGAGGAAGGTTCAAAGAAAAATGTGGGAGATGATATTGAAAGTTATGTTGAGAGGGCAGCCCAGTGGATTGAAAGTGGAGCCTGGAGATGGGAGGTCCTGGCTACAAATCTAGCCTCAGATACTTCCTAGCTGAGTGACCCTGGGTAAGTCATTTAACCCCCATTGCTCAGTCCTTCCTGTTCTTCCTTGATACTAATGCACAGTATTGATTCTAAGACAGAAGGTTTAAAAAAGAAGACAAAAGTCATGTTGACTCAGTGATCCATTGTTCTAAACTCTACTTGTCAATCAGTATTGGAGGAGGCTCTGTTGGGGAAGACAACACAACCGAGTCTGCAGTTTTTTGTATTACAAGCAAATTGTCACATATTTGCTACTTTGGGGAGAAACTGAGATGCCAGGGCCCAACCCCTTTTATTGAAGTGAACCTGTCTAAATTGTCTATCTCTCATTGTGAAAGCTACCAATAAAAGCGACCCACTTTGAGGCCATTTGCCATCCCCAGTGGTCAGCTTTTCAGCATGTTACTACCTTGATGCACTTTAATAAACTCCTGAGTTTTGTCTCATTAATCAGGGTGAAAGCCCAAACCAAGAATTTTCCTTTTAACAATGATACACTGGAAGAAGTTCCTCCAAGAGCTGGGATGCTGAGGCCACAACACTGCAGGCGGTCTGGGGCTTTGATGAACTGCATTCCTGGACTTTTAGCAGGGCTAGGAGTTTGTAGAGCATCCCTGCTGCTTATTCCTTTTAAACTAGAACATCAAAATACTTTACCCCTCCACACCTTACAATTGTAGAATTATAGGATGTCAGAGTTGGGGCAGCTAAGTGGATAGAGTAAAGAACTTGGAACCAGGAAGACTTGAGTTCTAATCCTGCTTCAAACTAGCTAGTTAACTAGGGTAACCCTAACCCTAAGTTAGGTAATTAGCTAAGTATCCCTGGGCATTTCACTTTACTTCTCAATGTTTCCGTTTTCTCATATGTAAAATGGAGATAATAGTATCTAGTTCACAGGATTGTTGAAAGAATGAAATGAAATAATTTAAGAAAAATATTTTTGCAGACCTTAAAGCTCTCTGTTAAATACTAACTCTTTTTTTTAAACCCTTACCTTCCGTCTTGGAGCCCAAGGCAGAAGAGTGGTAAGGGCTAGGCAATGGAGGTCAAGTGACTTGCCCAGGGTCACACAGCTAGGAAGTGGCTGAGGCCAGATTTGAACCTAGGACCTCCCGTCTCTAGGCCTGACTCTCAATCTACTGAGCTACCCAGCTGCCCCCCTAACTCTTAATATGAGAACTTTAGAATAGGGAACATCAGACCTGGGAAGTAGTTGAGAGCAGAAAATGTCAGAGCTGGGAGGGCCTTTGGAAATCATTTACTTCAATCTCTTCATTTTTCAAGCATTATCTTGGGGATCAGAAGTGACTCATTAATGATTACATAGTTTGTTAGTAGCAGAACTGGGACTGGGCCCCAGGATTTGGGTTCAAATGCTCATTCTCTTTAAGCTAGGTCAAGTTTTCCAGGTGAGACAAACACATTACTATGTCAGCATCCTGAAAAGAACATCACCAGATGGTAAAAAATGCTGCCTCTATCCAGCTTCTGTTTTTTCATCCTTCAAACCCTGCTTTCAAAATCTCTACTGAATCAATTGAATGTACTATGGATTCTTCAATGCAGCCAGGCAAAGTTGACCCCTGTTTGAATACTCACAAGTGTGCCTATGCCCACATACACACTTTAGTTCTCTCTCTCTCTTTCTATCTTTGTTGAAAACTTCATATAGTAAAACCACAGCATCCTTTCTCCCTTGAGCAATGAATCATCCAGAAAAGTTGACTTTTCCAGATGGTTAAGAATGTAACCTTTAGCCATGAACTTGTTTCCCCCTTAATTTAACATTTGGGATGGAAATATTTCTAAAATATATTCTACCATGACTCGATTCCATAAAACTTTATTTTTTGAGACTGGGCCCAGTTCAGATATGCAGTGGCCACTCACAGTCTGATCCAAATCTGATTGTTACAGAATCTTTGAATCACTCCATTTGTCCATCATGGGCTGGCTTACTCTTCCTGAGGAAGCCTGGCAACCTTCTGCTCCCAAGTATTCGCCACATTGGTACTAGACTTAGCATGGGCATCCAACTGGCTTTATCCCCCTCTAAAGCTCAAAACTTTTGAACTCAAGAGACCTACCAGCCTAGTAGTAAGGATTGCAGGTGCCAACCATCATAGTCTTTTATTGATGGCTCGAAGACAAAACATATCAATGACTCTACTGGGCCATAATGAGACAGAGATGCACTCAAGGCCTAAGAAGATGGATAACTCTGTTTTCCCTTAAATTAAATGGCCCTCAGACCAGTTTGCTTTATAATTCTTACTTCTCTTTTTGTCTCCTCTCTGTGGTCAGCTATAACTTCTCCCCACTACCACGGTACCTACCTATGGAAGTCCCTGATCAGATCTACTGTTTCTAAGCACAGAACTGGAAAGGACCACAGAAGATCATTTATTCTAAACTGTGCTTGAACAGCATCCCATCTTCCTTCACCCTGGACCAGTGGCCATCTAGCCATAGTTGAGAAATCTCCATTGAAGGGGAGCTCAGTACTTCTCAAGGCAACATATTATGATTCTGAATAGTTATAACTGGTAGGAGCTTTTCAATTTAACAGGTATCTACTAATTGTGACTCTTCTGCCTTAGAATTGATACTAAGATAAGGGTTTTTCTTTAAATAATATCATTTGAGGCACAGCCTAACAGAATAACAAAATTGCAAAGATGGAATAAACATGAGGTTCCCACTGATCCAAACTCTACCCAAATGGAAGATCCTTTCTTTTACTCAAGCAGTTCTCAAAGTGTAGTCCAGGACCAATGGGATTCCCTTAGATCCTTTCACACAGAGGTAGTTAGGCAGCACAGTGAATAGAGAACTGGGTCTTGCATCTGAAGACCTTCATTCAAATCCACCCTCAGATACTTCTTAGCTTTGAGACCAGAAATAAGTTAATACGTCTTTTAACCTTGCTCAGTATCAGTTTCCTCAACTACAAAATGAGTAAAAATAACATTTACCTTCCAGGGTTATTGTGAAGGTCAAATGAGATAATATTTTTAAAGCACTTAGCACAGTGCTTTACACAGAGTAGGCACTTAATAAATGCCTGTTTCTTTCCATCCATCCTTTAAGGAAATCTAAGAGGTTATAAGAATCCTAAGTCATTTTAATATAGTAAATATCGATCAATATAACCTACATAAACAAAGCCCTCTGGGGTCCTCGATCATTTTTAAGAGCATGTATAAGAGACCAAAAAGTTTGAAAACTGCTAAATGTAGGATTCTGACACACTATTAGAACTATAGCCAGGAGGCAGGAGGCAGCTGAGGATTTGGGGCTGAGTCAGCACTCAGGCAAAGGACAGCACCCATCATTCACACATGAGTTGTATTTTGTTGGCTTTGTAGGAAATAAGGGCAAACAGTATGTGGTGGAGAACATAAAGGACCGGATATCTTGAGCTGAACATCATTAGTTAAGATACTATTAAAACTGGTATTGCAGATGCCTCTATAGTAGTTCTTTTTTTTTTTAACCCTTACCTTCTGTCTTGGAGTCAATACTGTGTATTGGCTCCAAGGCAGAAGAGTGGTAAGGGCTAGGCAATGGGGGTTAAGTGACTTGCCCAGGGTCATACAGCTGGGAAGTGTCTGAGGCCAGATTTGAACCCAGGACCTCCCATAGCTAGGCCTGACTCTCAATCCACTGAGCCACCCAGCTGCCCCCACTATAGTAGTTAATTGCTTCTAGAAATTCATCCTAAGGGACTAGGATAAGCATGACTCCACTACTGAGATCCCTGAGAAAGCACATAACTCCAGTCTCTGAGAAGGCAGACAAAGAAGCTGGGTCTGCCTGTACATCTTTCCTCCCTCATGTGCTGTGGATATTCCTTGTATGCCCTCTTCCCTTTGGTTAGTGATCAACTTTCCAACAATAAGTGATACTCTGGTACATCTCCCATCTGAGACTCCACATAACCAAACCTGGGGTAGTTTGAGAGTCTCAGATATAATAAACAAGTGCAGCAAGCAATCACAATTCTTGTACTTGAAGACTTCCAATATCAAAGAACTCACTACCTCCCAAGACAGCTCATTCCATTTGGGGCTAAGAAGATTGTCCATATGTTGAACCAGAATCTTCTTCACTGTACTTACGACCCATTATGCCTAGATTCATCCTAAGTAGTCATGGGTAACAAGTCTATTCTCTTTCGCTTGACAATTTTTTAAATACTTGAAGCTACCTAACATGTTAAACATAGGTCTTCTCAGGGGCAGCTAGGTGGTTCAGTGGATAGTGAACCAGGTCTGGAAATGGGAGGTCCTGTGTTCAAATCTAATCTCAGAGACTTCCTAGGTATGTACCCTGAGCAAGTCACTTAACCCTAATTGCGTAGCCCTTACCACTTTTCTGCCATGGAACTGATGCTTAGTAATGACTCTAAGAAAGAAGGAAAAGGTTTTAAAAAGTGGATTTTCTCAAGGCTAACCATTCTTTTCTCCTGTGAACCCCCCTACTATCCCTATGAGCTTCTTAGACCAGAACAACCATTCCTCTGAGTAGGTATATGCACACATGCAGGCAGGCTCTGTATTCTATAGCCCTATTAGAATATCAGCTCCTTGAGGACAGACTTCCTTACTTTTATGTTTCTAGCCCCTGTGCTTAGCACAGTGTCTAGCACATAGTAAATGCTTAATAAGTGCTTTTTAAAATTTTGTTCAATCATAAAACAATTTTGAGATCCTTCATCATCCAAGTCATCTCTGAATGTCCTCCAGTTTATCAGTCCTCCTACAATATGCTCATAATTGGACACAATAGCCATAGATATGTGGTCCTCCCCTGGCTGAAAAAAATATATATTAGAATCAATAGATTACTCTACATTTACTGGTCACCTACTATATTTTAAGCTTTATTCTGGACACTAGAGAGTCAAAGATAAAAATGAAATGATCTCTGCCCTCTAGGAGCTTATGTTCTCATGGGAGAGACAAAATATACACGGTAAAATTAAAACAAAAGTATATATATCAATAAATCAACAAGAATATAAATGCCAAGCAAAGAGGATACTAAGATAAAAATTAAATAATCTTTGCCTTCAAGAAGCTGACATTCAATTGGGGATAACACAGGTTTAAAAAGGGATATTAAAAACAGGCATGTAGACACATATAGACACATATATGCACACGTTTTCATTTATAGTTGCCTGGTGCTGAAAACAAGACTTTAGTACAATCAAAGATGACATTTTTCATTCAGCTTTTCTTTTTTACCCCATTTTGGAAGGTCAAAGCAACATTAAAACCTGAGTCTCTTGCCTTCCAGCCCAGAGTACTGTCCACTAGGCTACATTGCCTTTTAAAAGCAAAGGAGAAACAATCTTCTTTGTTATTTATTTTTTGGTTAGATTTATCTAATTCTAAGAGAGGAAAGTTAAGTCCCCCAACTATCATAGTTTTATGGTCTATTTCCTCCTATAATTTAATTTCTAATTTCTAAAGGACAATATAGCATCCCATTTGGTGCATTTATGTTAGTATTGATACTTCGTCGTTGTCTACAGTACCTTTTAGCAAGATATAATTTCCTACCTCATTTCTTTTAACTAGATCTATTTTTGCTTTAGCTTTGTGATCATGATTGCTACTCCTGCTTTTTTTTTAACTTCAGCTGAAACATAATAGATTCTATACCAGCCCTTTGTGTCTCCTCACCTCAGATATGTTTCTTATAGACAGCATACTGTAGGATTCTGGTTTTTTGATGAATCCTACTATCTGCTTCTGTTTTATGAATGTATTCATCCCATTCACATTTGCTGTTATGATAAGTAACTATACATTTCCCCACACTTTACATTTACTCTGTTTATTCTTCTCTTTCTCTCTCCCTTTACTCTCTTCCAAGAAGAAATAATCCTGAATGCAGAGAGGAATTCAACCATGTAAATGGAAAGAACCACTGAACAAAATAGCTGAAACTGAAAGCTAAGAACCTCTGCTGATCAATCTTGGTCCCAAAGATGACATATGAGAAGGAACCTCTGCCCTTCCCCTTCTTCGCAGAGATAAGGAAAAACATGAGTATGGAGCATAGCATATAATATTATGGGTTTTTAAATATTTGCTGGTTTGTTTTGCTGAACTATTCCTTTCCCTCTTTTTTATTTTTTTTTATTTTTGTTGTTCTAAGGAACTGCTTTCTGAGTGGAAGAGGGAAGAGACACATTGGAAAAAGCAAGTGATGCAAAGTTTTAAAAAGTCAGTAGTAGGATTTTTAAATTTTTTTTTATTTTTCATAAAAGAGATCGAGGTCAAGATGCCTACCACTGCAACCTCATGTCCTAGCTGCATTTGGGTTAAATGTTTTTCTGTCCCCATTGCCCTTAGAAACATTTCATCCTGGCATTTGCCACTCTGGGGCTCATTAGTGACACACAGAATCTCAGTGTTAGAAGGAAAACTACAAGCCATCAAGTCCATATTGCAGCTGAACAATAATCTTTTCTACAGCATCCCAAAGAAGACCCTTGTTAAAAAAGGGGGACAATGAACCTAGAGAGATGATGAGAAAATAATTGTTGGAAGAGTTCAGGATTTGGTATCAGGGCACCTGGATTCAAATCCTATCTCATCTACTAACAACTTGTGTGACTTTGCACCAGTCACTTTATCTCTTTGGGTTTCAATTCACTTATTCATAAAAATGAAGGGATGCCTTTCTAAGGTGTCCTCTAATGCTTCTATAGGCCTCAGCTTCTGTGTTTATAAGATGGAAATAATAATATTGGCTTTACATATCAAACAGGGTTGCTAGCGGAGAGATGGTGGTGTGAATTTTAAAGTGGTCCAGAAATACTGTTGTTATAATTTACAAGGTGTCCTAAGAGACTAAATGGAATTTTAAAAGGTAAATTAACTCGTCCAGTGAGTAAGGAATATAATCTAGAAGGAGGAATTAAAATTGAGTCTCCTGATTACAAGTACTGAACTTTTCTGCATCCATATCTAGAAATGGTCTGCTGGCATTTGTCCCTCAATGGTTCCCATGGTTTTTAACATAATACAGCATAATATGGAAAATCTAAACTTATCTATACTCTTTAGAATGTTCCTTTTATTTCCAATAGCACATTTTGGCAAAATAGCTGGCTACAAGCAAGGGTAGAAACCTATAGATTGGGGAGCATGTCCCTTCCCTTACCTCAAGTGAGAAGTGAGCGGCTCTGGATATGGAGTGTGAGATATGCTGCCAGTTGCATTTCCTTCATTGGTCATTCCCACTTATCTGTTCGGTTTTGTCACAAAGGGAAAGCATCTTGGTGGCAGGGGATACATATCAGGTATATGCCCATTCCACTTTTCACCTGCTGCCCTGCCTGATTTCATCTCCATAGACAAACTGACCCTTCCAGATTAAGCCCATTACTTTGGGGGTAGGGGTCCCATCTATGGGTTGCTCTCAAAACAGGACATCAATACCTGCCCAATGACCTAAGTCAAAAACCCAAAGGTTTCCTGAATTCTGCCGAAAGATCAAACTAGCAGTTAAAAGGTATCTATTGATAAACACCAATTTCAGGGTAGCCATGGACGGTCTAAAGGGATTAACTCTGGCACAAAGGAGCCCAGCTTTGAGGTCTTTGTCTCCTCCAAATTCCAAGGGCAGGAACTTAGGAAACCTATTCCTATTTGATGAAAGCAAATAGATAGAACCTTGGGACTACAATCAGAGAGATCTGAGTTCAAATATAGCCTTGGATACTGGTTTCATGATCCCAGTTAAGTCACTCAATTTACCTTAGTTACCCCAACGTTAAAATAGAGATAATAGTTGCATTTATTTCCCGGGAATGATGTGATAATCAAATTACATAATATTTGTAAAATACTTAGCATAATATCTGACATATAATAGGTATGTAATAAATGCTTGTTTCTTTCCTTCCTTCCTTCCTTCCTTCCTTCCTTCCTTCCTTCCTCCTCAAAGAAAACTGCCCAACAACTCTCATATTCTATGTCCAGAATTCTTGGCCAAGGCTAGACCTAGTCCTTGGAGCCCAAATCCAGTACTCTTCTTACTCCAACTGCCATGGGAGGCATCCTACACCAAGTCCAAACTCAACAGTCTGTTGATGATGAGATTCTGCTCCACATGTTCTTATTCATAGATGCTATTGTATTCATTGTATGGAGCCCTGATTTCCCACCAAAGCTTGTCCCTTCTAGTATCTAGAGTCTCCCCCCTGGTGAATATTTCCATTTTATCCTGCATAATAGTGGCATCAAACACAAATAGAAAAGTGGACCACTAATCTAGACATAAGGATCCCTATGGGCTGCCTATTGGCTTAGTTTTAAAATATAGTTATCTATGTACTACTAGCTGTATTTTTAAGTTCATCACTTCTAAACTCATCACCATGCTGCTAATTCAAGTCCTGATGGGCACCACCTCCCTTAGAGGTGACACCTCCTCTCTTCTCTTACTGGAGTGCTGGAAGGGAGACTGACAAACTTCTCTCAATGCCTTCCAATACAGAGTATAAACTAGGTTTTTTAGTTCATTCTACTTTGTATCCACTGCCCTGTCTGGTTTCAACTCCATGGAACGAGATACACTGGAGTCCCATTCCCTCTCCCCCAGCACCTCATTTCCCTGCCTCATCTTTTATCTTTTCTTCCCCTTGAGATAGTAAGCTCTTCAAGAGTGGGGATTGCCTCTATTAATTGCATCCCCAGCACTTAGCACAAAGCCCAGCACATAGTAGGCACTCCATAAATGCCAACTGATTGCCTACTAAAGAGGTGTTGGACACAAAGAAGGTCAACTCCTTGATTCTACAGAGGAAGAAACTGAGGCCCCTAGAGGGGGGAAACAAAAGACCCTAAGTCACTTAGTTCATTAATGAAGAACTCATCAGTGGTTTGAACCCACAAGCCCTCTCTTTCTCTTCCAAATGCCAGAACCTCTCAGAACAGAGAAAAGTCAATTGGCCCAGACAGGGTGTGAACCTGTGACCTCAAGCTCATTAGCTCACTGTTCTGATCCCTGGAGAGAACACTGAGGCCCAGACATGAGAAGAACTGTGGCCACATAAGAGCTTAGACAGCTACTGCCAACACTGACTCGGACCCAGGTCAGTAGTTTCTGAAAATCATTACCTCCTGATGACTCCTCATGGACTCATTTTACAAGGATGAAAGTCACTTAGAAGGGAGGAAAATCAAAAACATGTCAGGAGAAAATAGTCAAGTCATACAGGGAAGGAAAACTCAGCAATCCACCAGTGACTTTGCAGGGACCTCATCAGGAGGCAAAATAATCTTTGAAATCTCCCCGGTCCTTCTCTGTCCCCATGGCAGCAGACTGACTGAGTAGTTAGTTCACTTCCAAAGGACCTGCAGGCAAGGAATCATGGGTCACAGCCAGACAGACCCACTGTGAGGCCTGATGCTAACCCACCCAGCCTATTGGCCCCACCAAAGCAGGCTTGTTCTATGGCTTTATTTTCCTTTGTATCTGACCCCCAGCTGGAATTGTTTTTTTTTTAAGATCCCCAGTCCTCTTTTCTAGGGATTCCCAAACACCTTTCACAGTCTGTGACCAGTCTTCCATTTATTCCCATTTATTTCATAATGTTTCTCTTTGTGATTAAGCTGGTTGGCATGGCTCTAGAGTGCCTGACCTAGAGTTAAGAAGACCTGAATTTGAATTCTGCCTCACTTACATATTAGCTGTGCAAACCGGACAAATCACTTAACATTTTTTAGTCTGTTTACTCCTATGTAAAAGGAAAATAATGATGGTCCCTACTTCACAGGGGTTTTATGGGGAGCAAAAGAGATAAAATCTGTAAAGGCTAGGTCATAAATGTCCATTAACATGGCAATTCTTTATCTTGGAGCTGGATACGGTTGGAGTTTCCTTGGGGTGGTGGGGGACATCAAGAGGGTGAGTGATTTTTGCTCAGGGCAAAAACGAAAGGTCAGCATGTATCAGAGGCAGAACTTCAAATAAGGTTTTCCTGACTCTGAGGCTAGCTCTCTCCACGATGCCATATTATGTCTTATATTATTGTTGTTCAGCCATTCAGTCAGGTCTGACTCTGCCTGACTCCTTAGATGACATTGTCCATAGGGTTTTCTTGGCAAAGATTTGCTATTTCCTTCCTCAGTGGGTTAAGGCAATCAGAGCTTAAGTGACTTGCCCAGGGACACAAAGCTAGTAAATGTCTAAGTCTGGATTTGAATTCATGTTTTCCTGACTGCAAGCCTCTAGTGCTCTTTCCACTGAGCCACCTAAATAGTGTGTAAATAAATGAATGAATCTGGTGATCCTTTCAGTGGTTACATAGATACTGCTATAAGACTCAATTCAATTCTAGTCTTTACCAGGATCTGTCTTAAGCATAGGCAAAGTAGACAAACAACAGGACCATGTGTGAACAAGGTACATTAACGAGGACCCAGAAATAGTTATCAGGCTCATAAAACAATAGGAAACTAGGGGATACCACTCCTATTACTTATTTCTACAAATGGCTCTGATTGCCCAAGCTATCCATCCTCCTAAAACCAGCCAGAAATAGTGGTGTTTGGGTATTTTTTTTATTTTGAACCAATATTGTGTATTGGTTCCAAGGCAAACGAGTGATAAGAGCTAGGCATTAGGGATTAAGTCATTTGCCCAGGGACACATAGCTAAGAAATATCTGAATTCAGATTTGAACCCAGGACCTCCTATCTATAGGGTTGGCTCTCAGTCCACTGAACCACCAAACTGCCATGTTTTGATTAGCTATTCAACTATGCTAATGGACAGTTCAGACAGCCAATGTCAGGGACACAGAGATGCTGAAAGACTCTAGATGCATTCTTTTATTCCTGGTTCACCTCCACTATGAAACACAAGAAAGAACTAAATAGTCAGTACCCTGCATTTGGAATCAAAGGATGTGGGTTCAAATTCTTCTACTTAGTAGCTGAGTGCCCTATGCACAATTCCATGAAGTATAGATTCTGATCTAACCTTCTATTCTGATGATCTGGCTAGGGCAGTGATGGCAAACCTATGGCACAGGTGCCAAAGATGGCACACAGAGTGCTCTCTGTTGGCATGACCACCATCCCTTCCTACTCCATCCCCAATCCTCCAGAGTTCATTACTAGAAAGGCAGAAGACCTTGGGCAGAGCTGTTCCTTCCCCCTCTCCAACCTGCCTGATGACATTTTTTCATATAACCTGCCCCTCTTCCCAACAACCCAATGGGAGCACACAGTGAATAAGATGGGCAGCTCACAGATGGCAGAGCTGGAGGGGAGCAGAGTGCTTGGGCCACTCCCCTCTCCCCTCTACACCTGCTGAGGACATTCCTCACTTTACCTGCCCCTCTGCCCAGCAGCCCAATAGGAACACTTCCTCCCTCCCCTGCATGGTAAGGGAAGGGTGGGGTGTGGCATTCAGTCTCTAAGGGTTGGCATGTGGCACTAAGTCTCTGGTGGGGGAGCAGAGCACTTGATCTAGGGGGTGGGATAGGGGTGGAGCCTGGCACTCCTTCTCTAAATAGTTTGCCATCACTGGGCTTTATTCCAATTCTGATTCTGATCCTGAGGTTCCCTTCAGGTAGTCAAGTCAGAAGACTTAAAGCTGAGAGAAAGGAGGGATCAATTTGCATCTCCTCCTTCTATTTCTCCAGTTTCCATTCAGACTTCCCCAGGGAAAAGAGACTGCATCATAAATCTATATCCCTTCAGAGGGTAATGGGAGTGTTCACAAGGTCAAACTATGAGGCATCCTTCACTCTGGGTGCTTCTCAATGAGTGTATTATAAGAAATCCTTGAAAAGTCTACTTGGTGACTTGGTCTCCTAAATATATACCCAAGCTATGTGGTGAATATTGTTTCTCCCTCTAAACTAAAAAACTTCCTTGGTCTCCTGAGTATACTAGACTGTTTATAGGCTGCTGTCTTCAACTCTAAGCCAAGTATATCCCTCCTAAGAATATTCTTATAGGAAGTTGTCCCACAATTCTTGCCAACTGTAGCCTGATGATATGTTTAGCCTGCTGGCTACCCCACATTCTAAACCAGAGTCATCAGTCCTTGGGAATAAATTCACTCAGCCAGTCCAAGTGTGGCTGTCCCCAGAAAACATCCCAAGGAGATGCTTAGCCTGCTTGTCCCACACTCTAAGCCAGAAGAATCCTGGGGCCATATGCAGTGTGTATCTGGAGGAGGTATCCCACACTTTGAGCCAAGGACATCCTGATGATATGCTCAGCCTGTACGTGGAGACTGTCCCACTTATCCACTAAGGCAAGGACCAAGGTTGGTCCCTGATTTAAACACTGAATGCCCCCAAGAGTCAGGTTTGACAAGTCATATGTATTAGAGGGTTGGTTTGGGAATAATAGAGGAAAAGTGGATGATAAATGTCCAGAAGGTAGGAGGGTGAGATGGATTCCCCCTTCAGTCTTCCTCAAAATGTCTCCCCACTAACCCTACCTTTACTCCCCTCTAATAACTGATTTTAATGGGTGAACCTCTTCCCTTGAGGAAAGAGAGAGGAATCAGCTCTCTCCCTCTTCCACTATGACAAGGAAGTCAATTTAAGATAACTGACAACTTTATTCTAACAAATTGTGGTCAGGGGTAAGATGAGCAAGATGTCTGCAGGTTGGAGTTTATAGGAAAGAGAGTAAGGAAGTCCCTGTCTGTCTAAAATATCTTTCTCCCTCCCCCAAAGTTGAGAGACTCAAGTTTGCCAGGCTGGTCCCTAAGAGGTTCAGGGTTTGGTGACCCCTGGTCTATCGCAGAAGAGCCAATGTCCAGACTCGAGGTGTCACAGGAGCTGTGTGAGATCTTCTGATGCTGTTCTTCTCAGGTTTCTGCCACAATTCTTGTTATCTTTGGGGGGAAGTGGTGATTAGGTTCAATGAGGGATTGGAATAGCTCAGGAGAGAAATCTCTGATCAGACTGTCCTCTTGGCTTTCTCAAGATAGAGAGATCAACTGTCTCCCACCTGGAATTCCTCTTCCCTCAAGATTCCAAGCCTCCTCCACCATCCCCTGCTGTGGATGTAAACCCCCATATGTCTTCCAGGCTCTGCCCTCTGGGTCATTCCTCTATCACACATATGACCAGGTGTGCCACAGTAGCAAATGCCCAAGAGAGGGCATCTATGTTCTACCGAATCAATGCTGTCACCTTGCTGACTATCCTTTCTAGGTGCAATAAATTTATTTTGTTAGTTGTGGAACAAAAGAGTGCCACACACAATTAGTCTTGGTCAGGATGAAGTAAGGCATGATAGGACAATTACAAAGCATGGGAGGTTCTCCCCGAAAACAAAGACATAGACATCAGTCACATGAACACCGATTACTCACCAACACGAAGTCAGACCATTTTCCAGCCTTAGTTTTTTCAGATGAAAGCAATCAGTCCCAACCAAGTTCTCTATTTGCAGGTCAAAAAATTACTTTTCTTTCCCAGAAAACCACATCAAGCAAAGTGGCCAAGGCTAATGAGACCAGGACCTGGATTTTAGAAGCATTTTTACTCCCTCCCACAAGTCCAATTCATGGACTGATTCTCATGATTCCCCTTTCCCAATTCAAAGTCCACAGTCAGTCTTCCCATGGTAGGGGAAGGACCATTGGGTCAGACACTTAGCTAATAGTCTACCCACTGTAAGGTGGGTGGCTGAAGCCATGGAATCAGAAGCACATCAGACCAGACCCTAGACAAAGTGTCCAGGTTCACCAAAGGATAAGAGAAGTGGTTGGGAAGAAAGTAGCCCCTTGACCTGAATATTTATCCAGGAGAAGAACAGAATTTGGGAGAGAAGTGATAGCTGTCTTCAAGAATCTAAAAAGCTGCTGAAGGGGAAAGAAATTAAACTTATTCTGCTTGGCTCTAGAGAGCAGAACAGGAGCAATTAGTCATGGTTACAAAAAGGCAGATTTAAGCTTGATGTTTAGAATGAATCAACAAATGAAAATTATTTATTAGAAACTGTGCCAGGCATTGTGCTAAGCACTAGTAATCCAAACCAAAAGGAGTAGAATAAAGAAGTTTATATTCTTTCTGATGGGAGAGGCATTATATGTGGCCAAGGAAAGGAGGTGTGTTCTAAGAAGTCACAGGAATGTTGATTCATAGGCAGTTGGTGGAAATACCCTCCCAGAAGCAACTGGACGGGACGGTTAATTTGAATCCTGAAACCAAAACTAGTTGGGGTTTGCAGGCAGCAGAGCAAGGGCCAAGATGGCCAAGGAGGACAGTTGTGATGTATGACTGATCTGAAGCCCACTACTTAGAGAGAGTTAGATGGGTCTTCACTGATTCCACTCACTCATTAAGGCAACACAGCTCTGGAAAGATCTACATGAACTGATGCAGAGGGAAATAAGCAGAACGTAGAGCCAGGAAAGCATCGCACACAGTAACAGCAATATTGTACGATGACCAATTTGTGTCAGACTTAGCTACTCTCAGCAGTGCAATGGTCTGGGACAACTCTGAAGGACTTATGGCAAAAGGTGCTATGAACATTCAGAGAAAGAACTGCTGGAGTAGCAATGCTGATGAAGGCACATAATTTTTCAATTGTTTACTTGGATGTATGTTGGGGGGTGGATTTATAAGATTACTCATTTTAAAAAATAAACAATGTGGAAATACATTTTGTGTGATAATATATGTAAAACTCAGACTGCATTCCTTGCCAGCTCTGAAAGTGGGGAGATTATTTGGATCATATAACTTCAGAAAAATGTATGTGGAAATTTGTTTTACATATAATTGTTTTTTATTTAAATTTTTAGAAAGACAGCTTGGCTCTGGGACAGGAGATTCAAAGCTTAAAAGATGCTTCATTCTCCCATGGTCTTATAGCAAGGTATTTGGAGGTCTGACCTGAAGTCCTAGGTCAGGAGAAATAAAGCATGGGTCCAGAGGAGAGAGAAGGGAGGGAAGGAGGGAAGGAGGGAAAGGAAGGAAGGAAGGAAGGAAGGAAGGAAGGAAGGAAGGAAGGAAGGAAGGAAGGAAGGAAGGAAGGAAGGAAGGAAGGAAGGAAGGAAGGAAGGAAGGAAGGAAGGAAGGAAGGAAGGAAGGAAGGAAGGAAGGAAGGAAGGAAGGAAGGAAGGAAGGAAGGAAGGAAGGAAGGAAGGAAGGAAGGAAGGAAGGAAGGAAGGAAGGAAGGAAGGAAGGAAGGAAGAAAGGAAGAAAGGAAGAAAGGAAGAAAGGAAGAAAGGAAGAAAGGAAGAAAGGAAGAAAGGAAGAAAGGAAGAAAGAAAGAAAGAAAGAAAGAAAGAAAGAAAGAAAGAAAGAAAGAAAGAAAGAAAGAAAGAAAGAAAGAAAGAAAGAAAGAAAGAAAGAAAGAAAGAAAGAAAGAAAGAAAGAAAGAAAGAAAGAAAGAAAGAAAGAAAGAAAGAAAGAAAGAAAGAGAAAGAAAAACAAACATGATCTGAGCCTGGCCACCTAGCCTGAACTTTATATGGATTCCAAGACAGAAGGTAAGGGTGCTTTTTTTTTTTTAAGAATATTATAGAAAGGATTTTTGTTTAGGTTTTAATGGCTGACGTTTAATAAAATTCAACAAGCACACCCTGTATGTACCAGGCATGGTATAAATGCAGAAATTAAAGACAAGCAGGGATAGCAATCTCTGCTCCCAAGAAGCTTTACATTCTACTGGAGGAAAACAGCATGTAAAATGATTAGTAGAATTCAAGAAAGCAAAAGAAAGATCAGATGCAGAATTCTAGGAATATTTGAGAAGCAAGAGAACATGAATCCAGGAAAAGAAGAATCTAGGAAAGCTTCACAGAGAGGTGGTGCTTAAGCTGAGTTTTTAATGAAGTGGCAGATTCTAAGAAGTAGAGATGATGAAGGTATGCATTCCAGGAATGAATGGAAGGTTGTACAAAGGCACCAAGGAGGGAAACTGCATGCTTAGTTAGTAAACAACTTGAACCTTTTAGACCTTTTATTTGGAAAACATAATGTATCCAGGAGTAATATGAAATCAGCCAGAGAGGAAAAGATGGGAAAGAACCTCAAATTTTAAGTTAATGAGTTTATATTTGATGCTAGAGGCAATGGGGAGACATGGGGGGGGTAAGGAGAGAAATAGCAAGAATAAAACTTTGTTTTTAAAAAATGTGTTCATAGCCACACTCTTTGTGGTGGCAAAGAATTGGAAAATGAGGGGATGCCCTCCAATTGGGGAATGGCTGAACAAAGTGTGGTATATGTTGGTGATGGAGTACTATTGTGCTCAAAGGAATAATAAAGTGGAGGAATTCCATGGGGACTGGAACGACCTCCAGGAAGTGATGCAGAGTGAGAGGAGCAGAACCAGGAGAACATTGTACACAGAGACTGATACACTGTGGTACAATCGAATGTAATGGACTTCTCTCCTAGCAACAATGCAATGATCCAGGACAATTCTGAGGGGCTTATGAGAAAGAAGCTATCCACATCCAGAGGAAGAACTGTGGAAGCAGAAACACAGAAGAACAACTGCTTGATCACATGGGTCGCAGGGGATATGATTGGGGATGTAGACTCTAAATGATCTAGTGCTAATAGTAATATGGAAATAGGTTTTGACCAAGGACACATGTAAAACCCAGTGGAATTGTGCATCAGCTATGGGAGGGGGTTGGGGGAAGGGGAGAGAAAGAATATGGTTTTTGTAATCCTGGGAAAATACTTTAAATTAATCAATTAAATAAAATTTAAAAAATAATACTCTGACAAGGCTGCTAGGTGGTTCAGCAGATAGAAAGTCAAAATTGAAGGTGGGAGGTCCTGGATTCAAATCTGAAATCAGAAACTTCGTAGCTGTGTGACCCTGGGAAAGTCATTTAACCCTATTGTCTAGTCCTTACCACTCTTCTATGAACCTTAGAACCAATACACAGTATTGATTCTAAGACAGAAGGTAAATGTTTTGGGGGGAAAATAATATTGAGGAAAATTTTTGTAGAAGTGAAAAAAATAGAAAAAGGAGATATTGGAAGCAGGGCTACTTTGTTACAATCATCCAAACCAATAAAAAAAATAGGTTCTTGCTAGATCCTTCCCAATAAAATTACTTAATTCTATGAATACCCCATACATGTTTATGTGTTTATGTACATGTAATTTCCCCTTGTGGAATGTAATTTCCTTGAGGGGAAGAGATTATGTAGTATGTCTTTGTATCCTCAGCACCTAGCACAGTGTCTGGTATATAATGGATGCTTAAATGCTTTTTGATTATTTGATTGCCTCAGTCAGTTGATATAGAAGATGCTAATGTTTTGGGTGAATATTGGAGTCAATGATTGCTGAGATCTTGTCTAATTTTTGATTCTGTAACAAAATGTCTTAAAGCAGAGGAATAATGGTGGAATTTCAGGCACTCTGGCAGCATTTGGAAGAGATAATAGAGCAGGGGAAGATGACCTTTTAAGGGTCATCCCCTACAGATTACCTTTCCTAATTTCTTCCTCCAGAGTTAGGGGCCTGACCCATCCCTCCCCACCACTACCACCATGAAAATTAGTTTGTAAATAGCTTGATTCACTCATCTCTGTACAATTTTTATTTCCTCCCCCAAAGGTCCTGAAGACAAGGACTATTTTTGGTTTTGTATAACTTCCCCTCACTCTGTCCCATCCATATGCTATAATTTGTTCAGTCATTCCATAAATGTTGGGCATCCCATGGTTTCCAATTTTTTGCCTCCGTGAAAAGAGTTGCTATATGTATCTTGGTACATATGTGTTCCTTTTCCCTTTCTTTGATCTCTTTGAGGTTGAGGTCTACTAGTGGTAGCACTAAGTCAAAGGATATGCAGGTTATTAACATTTGGGACATTTAGTCCCTAAGTGTTTTCCAGGATTGCTGAACAAATTACAGCTCCTCCAAAAGTGTATTGACATGGTATTCCACAGCCTCTCCAGCGTTTGTTATTTCCCTTTTTGGGAGGTCAAATTTGCCAAACTGATGGGTATGAGGGAGAACCCCAGAGTTTCTCTAGATTTAATTCCTCTCTCTATTAGTAATTTGGAGCACTTTTATGTCATTAATGTTAACTTGAATTGCTCCTCTTAAAACTACCTGTTTAATATCTTTGGTCCATTTACCAACTGAAGAATTGTTCTTATTCTTACAAATTTGACCCCTTTTCAGAGAAATTTCTTGCAAAGATTTTTCCCAGTTGTCTGTTTCTGTAACTTTGGTACATTAACTTTATTTATACAAAAAAGTAACTTTAACCAAAATTGTCCATTTCATCTTCTGAGATCCTCTGTATGCTCTACTTGGTCACGAATGCTTCCTCTTTCCATAGAGCTGAAAGGTAATTTCCTCTTTGCTCTTCTAATTTGTTTATGACTTCACCTTTACTTGGTATAACCATTTGGAGTTTACCTTGGTATAAAGTGTAAGATGTCAGCAGATAGTTTCTTCCAGCCTGCTTTCTAGTTTTCCCAGCAGTTTTGTTCAAAGAACAAATTCTTGGGCCATTGGATTTATGAATCATGAGTATACTACATCTACATTCATATGCTTCTATGTGTTGTGTACCTATTCTAGAACAGCAATGTATGGCTGTGAGAGTTGGACTATAAGGAAAGCTAAGGACTGCAGAATCAACATTTTTCAATTGTGATCCTGGAGAAGCCTTTTTTTCTTAACTTTTACCTTCCATCTTAGAATCAATACTAAGTTTTGGTTCCAGGGCAGAAGAGTGGTAAGGGCTGAGCAATGGAGGTTAAGTAACTTGCCCAGGATCACCCAGCTAGGAGGTGTCTAGGATCAGATTTGAATTCAAGACCCCCCCCCATCTCTAGGGTTGACTCTCAATCCACTGAGCCACATAGCTGCCCTCTGGAGAAGACTTCTGAGATCCTTTGGACAACAAGGAGAATAAATCAGTCAATACTTCAAGAAATTAATTCAAACCATTCACTGAAAGGTCAAATACTAAAGATGAAGCTTAAATACTTTGGCTACACGGTAAGAAGACATGATTCACTGGAAAAGGCCCTGATGTTGGGACAGCAGAGGATGAGATGAATAAATACTGTCATCAAAGTCATGAATGAACTTGGACAGACTTCAGGAGAGAGTAGAGAAAAGAAGGGCCTGGCATCCTGAGGTTCATGGGTCAGAGTCAGACATGACTGAATGACTAAACAACAAGAACAACCTAATCTGGTCCACTTATCAATCTTTCTTGATTTTGATGATTGCCACTCCACGGAATAGTTTCTCTTTTATTTTTAAGGCTGCTTCTTTATCATTTCCCTTGAGGTTCTTACCCTTTTTATTTCTTCCAGGCGAATTTCCTTATTATTTTTTCTAGCTCTACAAAGAAATCCTTTGGCAATTTGATTAGTATGGCATTAAATAAATACAGCTACCATGTGGCACAGAGGGTAGACTGTCAGTCCTAAAGTCAAGAAGAGAAGATTTCAAATCAGGTCTCAGACACTTTCTATTTATGGAATCAGGGGCATGTCACTTAACCTCTGTTTGCCTCAGTTTCCTAATCTGTAAAATGGGAGTAATAATAGCATCTACCTCCCAGGATTGTTTTGAGAATCAAAGA
Source organism: Monodelphis domestica (assembly GCF_027887165.1). Lineage (NCBI taxonomy): Eukaryota > Metazoa > Chordata > Mammalia > Didelphimorphia > Didelphidae > Monodelphis > Monodelphis domestica. The sequence goes on from NC_077231.1 coordinate 97,750,089, forward strand.
GTTGTAAGGAGTTTAGCGCAATATCTGGCACAGTGTAAAAGCTATATAAGTGTTGGCTATTATTATTAATAATTTAATTTAGGTACTATTATAATTTTTATTATGTTGGCTTGCCTACTCATGAGCATTTAATGCTTTTCTAGTTATGTGGATCTATTTTGATTTCTGATCATCAGCACATACTTTTTTTAACTCTTACCTTCTATCTTAGAATTGATACTAAGTATTGGTTCTACAGCAGAAGAGCTAGACAACTGGGGTTAAGTGACTTGCCCAGGGTCATACTGCTAGGAAGTATCAAGGCTGGATTTGAACCAAGGACCTCCTATCTTTAATTTCTGGTATCAATATGAACTTTTAACCAGTAAATTACTTTGATAGTCATCGAGAGGTCCTAGGTTCGTCTTGGCAGTTTTCACAAACACATCATGTTCTGGTTTTCATAAAGTCCGTGACCTATCCCTCAGCACTGTCTCTCTTTCTGTGGGGTAGCACCGCCTCATCATCAATGAGCATGCAGATTGTGAGGTTCTACCCATTTGAATTATTGAGCCTTCAACTACTGTGTCTTTTTTGGAACTTGCTGCATTTCAGCAACTTTCATCTCATGTCCCAGAAGTGGCAGAATTCGATCTTCAGGGAAGCGCTTTCAGGTACTTGGATGCTATGTAAAGCATTATCAACAAACAAATAAGAAGAGTATAGCGACTAGAGGACAATGTATAACAACCCCAGAAAACATCTGCCAAGCAGCACTGTGAGCCCATCTCTGACACCGAGGAAATCTCCAGGCGTCAGATCCTGGCTCCGATCTTCCTTTCCACCCTCCTTACACATTACTCACCCTCCTACCCTCTATGGCTCAAACAAGCTGGACTTCTCCCTATTCCTCATCCACCCTATCTCCTACCCCAATATCTTAGCACAGCTCACTGGGCCAGGAATGCACTCACTACCTCCTTACATCAATGGCTCCTTTTCTTCCTATAAGATGGACCCCAATTTTTGATTGTATGGGTGATTTGCACCTTCTGTCATGGCATGAGCAATATGGAAATATATATTGCATGAAAGCGCTGGTATAACCTGTGTCAGACTTTTTATTGCCTTGGGAAGAAGGGGGAAAGAAGGGAGGGAGAAGATCTGAATCCTAAAATGGTAGAAAACAATTGCCAAAAATTGTTTCTAAGTGGTGCTGAAATAATTAGTTGATTTTTTAAAAAGATTGAGCTCAAGCAGCATAGGAAGCCTTTCCTGGTCCCCTCCCTCCTAAACTCTCTTTCACCCCAATTTCCTTGGAAGATAATGTTCTCCCTCTCATTTCTCTTGTCCTGACAAGGAACTCCAGCTATCTCTGGCCAAAGCTAGGCTGGCCCAAAGCAAAATAGTTTGGGTTTCACTTGCTTTGTATTCATTAATTTTTATTTTAATATATATTTTCTATATTCTATATTAATATATTAAAATAAATAGTAAATATATTTAATATAAGTTTTATTTTCATATATGATATATAAATAGTTATATAATAAATATATTTATTTTATGCTCTGTATATTTTTTATACTTTTTTGTCTCCTTTTATTTAGTCATTTTGAGGTGCCTGACTCTGTGACTTCATTTGGGATTTTCTTGGCAAAGATACTGGAATGGTTTGCCATTTCCTTCTCCAGCTCATTTTCCATATGAGGAAACTGAGGCAAACAGGGTGAAGTGACTTGCCCAGAGTCACACAGCTAGCAAGTGTCTGAGGTCAGATTTGAACCGGAGAAGTTGAGTCTTCCTGACTAGGGCTGGGCACTGTGCACTATGGCGCCACCTAGTTGCCTCTGATTGTACTTTATCAGGGGATAAATGGATACTTGCTAAACTAAATGGAATTAGAAGAGGTGAGTATAAATTCTAAGTGCACAGATTTGGACACATTGTTCCTTAGTTAGAATGAGGCAGGGATCAGATTTTTTGGTCTTCTTTGTATCCCCAATATCTGGAAAAGGGTAAGTGGTTAATGATTGCCTATTAATCAGATCAAATCTGTTGGCCAGCTTCAGTTGAGCTCCTTACCAGTGACTCAGGACATGCTCATTCCCTGCCTCAGGGCTGCCCTATCCCCATCCCTCTGCCAACCTCCCTGCCTCCCTCCCAGATACACGTTTAGGACAGTGCAGGCAGTGGGAATGGAGTGCCCACAGCAATCCCTCAGGAGACTGCTCCTGGAATTCCCTCAGTGGCCAGAACCACATCTGCAGTGACTAAAGTTCACTTGGCAGGGAGTGCCCACAGCTGGAACCCAGATCCCTTTCCCAGGGCCTTGGCCTCCCTGTCTATATGGTAATAATCTGAGACCCATAAATTCTTTGAGCTATGTAAACACCTTTTATGACAACTTAAAGCCTTCAGGGGCCATTGTTAGCCTTGGGTCCCCTTCTCTCTTCCCCTCATTCTGGCCTGGCCATCTTCTCCGGACCCTCTCTGGCCTCTTTGCCTCAGGTCTCTCGTCCCCTCCTCCTATTACGCCGTTTACCTTCTTGTTCCCAGAAGCCCCTGGCCTGTGAAGGGACTGGACTCTTTCAGATTATCGGGTGTGGTTTATTATCCCTACCCCCACCCTGGTTACACAGTAATTCCTTACAGGGACCCCAGCCTATCAGGACCAGAACTGTCTGCCCATTGGACAAAAGGGGACAAGCTTTGCCAACAAAACAGATAAGAAAAATGCAAGAGAGGAAGAAATCAGGAAGCAAAGAGAAGGGGTAAGGAGGCATCTGGGAGAGGAAGCCCTAGACTGGCAAAACCTTAGTTGGAGGAAGGAGAGTCATACTGGAGAGCTGATTAAACCTTCCTGTTCATAGTACCCTGGAGAGCGTGGAATTGGAAGGAGAAAAGAGACCAGAATTCTCCAGAGAAATGTAAGCCATTTATCCTCTGAGTCACCTATCTCCAGAGAAGGACCAAGAAACAATTTGTCTTTCCACCAGCTCAGAGATGAGATGACACCCTATAAGAACAAAGATGGAAAAAAGAATATAAGGAGCCCTTCTCAAAGACTGGGATTTGGTTTTACCTCATCTTACCGCTGCTCCCTTTCTCCATGAACTCGGGCCCCAGGAAACAGCCAATAAAAAGAAAAAAAGAAAAATTTGGATTCCAAGAGGGTCCTGAACCCAGTGGGAAAGAGCCAAGACTCCTCCTAAGGCTGACCAAAGAGAACACATCCAGGATCACTTACTCTAGATTTGGAGATTGATGGGTCAACTCTTCAGGGGTGGATTTTAGCTTCTTGAAACAAGATCAGCCTCTAGGACAGAAATAATCTAGTTCTCCAGTGGTTTGGATGAGGTCCCAAAGTCTTGGGCATTTTGGATCACAATTGGTCCCTGTTGGACCCAAGAATTGGTCTCTTCCCTTCAATGCTCCATTCTTTCTTTTCTCTGTCCCTTGTCTTCTCCACTGGTTCCTATTTCTGGTAATCTACTAATGAAAGAGAAAGAAAGCCACGAGAGTTGTAGAGGATTGTGAGCCCAATCCTGAAGGGCCAAGGCAGAAGTGGTGGCTCTTATAACACAGAGGTGACCCCAGTCTGAGTTTACAGCCTCCAGGACTACAGGATGGAACCTACCTTCCACGTAGTACTGGGATGGCATGGCCCATTATGATATGATGTGATATGCCACTCCATTTCAAAGGCCACTGGGCTCCAAGAAACAGAGTTCCTGGAAGTCAGAAAGAATGGGCTGGGAATGGCAGGAGCCTCAGGCATGAGGGTCCAGTGTCTTTCCCACCATTTTATAGCTCTTTAATTTTGGCCTTAAGAACTTTCTTTTCAGCTTCCAACCCCAAATCCTCATTCTCTTCTTCACCTACCTTTGGCTCTTAAAGAAGGAGGTGAAGCTGCCTGATTTTTGTTTGAGGACAAAGGAATGGAGGAGAAGACTTTGAACAAAGGTGATGCCCCAAAGAAACTGGGTCTGCCCTTTTCCATTGAGGAGATCCTGAAGAAAAAAACAAGGAAGAGAGGCATTCCCAGGACAGGCAGAAGAGATACCCACCAGGGTGATACTGAGACTCTAAGAGTAGAGAACTCACCACTGGACCTTCCCCAGGGTAAGTATGTTGGGATCTTTTGGCTTCATACCTAGAAAAATAAAGAATGGTGGAATCCATCCAACTCCAGAACAAAGCTCAAATTTCCAGTTTTTATGGAAAGCTCCAGGTGCTAGAATTATTCCTTTGAGAACATACATGTCTGCCCATTTAACAAGTGAAGGAAGTAAGAGGGATTGTGATTTGTCTAAGGCTATATAGCATAATAAGGTAATTTGTGGGAGAGTCAGCACTAGAACTTGGGATTCTTGGCCCTAAGAACTTAAAAATGAGAATAATAAAACTTAAAAAGAAAAAAAAAAGATCATATAAGCCACTTTGGATGACCTCTGGTTGATCACAGAATCATGGCTTTAGAGCCGGAAGAGACCTAGAAACCATTAAATCAAAACACCTCCTCCATTTTGTAAGTAAAGAAACTAAGCCACAGAGAAATACATCAATGCTCTAGGTCAAACAAATATTTAAGGCAGAATTTGAACACTGATCTTCTAATCCTTAAATCCTCTGCCCTACTCACTGTGATATATACTCTCTCAATTGCTGGGTACTTTTATCTTACACAGAAACAGAGAGAAAGGGAGAAAATGGAGACAGGTGGGGAGTTGGGGAGAAGGAAGAGAGAGAGAGAGAGAGAGAGAGAGAGAGAGAGAGAGAGAGAGAGAGAGAGAGAGAGAGAGAGAGAGAGAGAGAGAGAGAGAGAGAGAGATGAAGAGACAGAAGAAGAAAAGGGAATGGAGAAGAAAAGAGAGTAGAGAAGGGAGAGAGATAGGAAGGAAGGAAGGAAGGAAGGAAGGAAGGAAGGAAGGAAGGAAGGAAGGA